>NC_057798.1:538348778-538648778 GCF_018294505.1 Triticum aestivum
CCAGGTGGGCTACCAGGTGAGCGCCAGGTAAGGTTTCTCTCCTCTCTTTTATTTCTATTCTGTTTTATATTTTCCTATTTCTGCAATTGTTTTTGATTTGTTTTAAAATATCAAATCATTTTATAAAATCCTGGAAATAATTATGGGTACTTTCTGAATTATTTCAGTGACCCTTATCAATTTCCAACATTTATTTGAGCATTTAAATTATTTATAGTATTTAAATGCCCAAAGTCAGATACAATATGATTTAATTCAAAAATCCAAAAATGACCTAAGAATATAATCATCATTTTTGGCAGAGGTTTCCACCTTAACCAGAAATCATGAACTTTTCTTAGGAACCTTTTGGGTTTATTGAAAAGATTTTAATTCACCCTAGTTGAGTTGATTTAGTGCTAGGGTTTGAACATCCCCATTTCAATTTAGGCAAAATTTAAACATGATGCAACACATGACTAGCTAGCTCAGAGCATTACCAGAAGCTAGGGATGTGACAACTCACCCCCACTAAACAAAAATCTCGTCCCGAGATTCAAGTGTAGGGTAAGATGAAAGGTAACGCAACTAGTACAATCTTCACGATCCAGGTTGCACTTCATAGGAACGTTGATTCGAACACCATCTTTGTCTTGTCGTCTTGCTCTGAGAACTCCAGCTAATCATGACAAGAAGAGGAAAGGAAAACTCTAGAAGGATCGGTCTTCTTGAAGGTCGAACAACTCACGGAATGAGACATAGAACCATCTTTCGGGTTGAGACACGAGATACACATCAAGAGGGGTGGAAAGAAACGGATGACGAAGGTTCACTAGGTGGACAACAATTCCACACTTAAGAAGGTGGTAATCGGTTGTCAACGTAGCGAGGAGTTGAGTTGCCATGATACCACGACGAACATCCTGGAGGAGGGTGATTCGTAGATTATTATCTTAAGTGGCAAAAAGAATTACTTTTGATATAGAGATCATTGAGACTCTCTATATCAGCCTAAGGCAAATCACAGCAATCGTTTGGAGGGGGGCGGTAGAATGGCATACTCGGACTTGGATGATGTGGATTACCTTGTTGAAGACAACGTAATGGATGAATTTCCTTATCACCGGAGATGGAAGAGACCCGTGGTAGAATGGCACATTGGCGGTGCAAGCTGGGAACAAAATGCAAATGCTGGGAATGATTCTAGTAACTGGGGAAGAACCAAACAATAGAGAGTGAATTCACTGTTGGAGTGGTTATAGCATAACCGAAGGGACTAGGAGCAATCCCGGTTAGTGCCGGCGATAACACCTAACGCTTGTGCGTGCTCTCAAGAACTTGAGCAATTCCATAATCATCAAGGTTTTACCAACATCCGTGTCAAGGGTCCGATAACACAACTTACTACCATGATGAATGGTGATGGAGGATGCAGATGCAAAGGAAGATAACACCTTCTCAGATTTCACCCTTGGCGGGGCCAAGGAAATAAAATCTGGATGATCGACCGAGAGACATCTAGCACTCCGCTTCTAATGTTCTCCTTGAGGTGCTAGTGTAACCCATTCATAGATATGGTTTGATATCTAGAACATCAAGTAAAAGGTCGGACTTCGGGATCTCAGAAATCCATAGGGCAACTAGGGAGTAAATCCTACGAAATCCCTATGGGGAGGTGGCCAACTTCTTTAATCAAGATACTACAATAATAGGTCTCTCGGCTGGGTGGTGCTGGCCTCGACATCCACTTTACCGGTTATCGAGGGACCAATATTATAGTTCTTGGGAAATGTTCCAAACCATCATATCTGCCTGAGATTCAGATCTGGTTGGGGTCAGGATATCCCAGACTCATCAAGTCTAGAAAGAAAAATGAAAGTTTGCAACGCAAATCGACGAGATAATGTTGCGGGATTCTCGGGGAGTGAGCTACGATAGTAAGCTCCAAAACATGAGCTGGTTCTGCTACAAACATGTGAACACGTTGTCCCAGACAAGCATGACCACGTGGTAGTCTTATAATAAAACACTACCGAGTTCAGGAGGGGGAACCATCAACGAGGGTATCGAAGTTCTTTCATAAGTCCGGATTAGCTCTTATGAAGGAACTCCTTCTCCTTGAACAAATCAATCAGTGGCTTGGTGTGCTAGGGATACATATAGATTGAAGGTTGCAAGTCTTCAAACCACAGCATTCTTCGCACGTGTGCATGACTGATTTGGAATGATTCCAAGAAAACAACATTGACTTTCTCGAATCCACGGCGGCAACTTGCATCAGATGCACATGAATTAAAGGAAGTCACTACCTTCATCCAAACATATGCTTCATGAGCTAGCATGAACAAATGCTTTCAAAAGTTTCCAACACTAGCTTAATGTTCAGCAAAATTATGGAGAAGACAAGGATGTTGTCAATGGGCACAACAACAATTCATCTGGGTTTCCTTTTAAAAGGAATTCCATAGTTAAGTGAACACGGTGATAGCATTGGTCAGGCCCAAAAGATATAATGGTGTATGCTCGAGGGATCAACCACGAGTAAGACAACATTACGAATATCGTTGGTTCTGGTCTGATTGGATGATAGCCCATACTCAATCAAAGGTTTGGGTAAGATAATAGATCCAACAATTGTTCACGAGGACCAATTGATGAAGATATCATCTTTCTTCAACACACACACACACACACAAAAGATATCCCTTAACATGAACTAAGTCGGACAAGCTTTTATCTTCCAACTCTCCAAGTTGTTGTTTGGCTTATCCAACTAGCTCAGGGTATCCAACACGGATTCTTGGAGAAGGGGGTGGTTTACAGGAATAAACCAACTTGATCACGAACTCAACATAGCGGTCAGGTGACAACCTGGTGATACTTCTGAGAAGATATTCAGAAAATCACGAACCACTGGTATGTTACTAAGCTCGAGAACAATCTTGCTTTTTGAGGCAAGACGATATGATCAATAAGCAAGGATTGGCACTATCCTAACTCACTGATCGGAGAGTGCACCAGAAATAAGGACTAGGTAGCACAATCAACCTTAGGGTGACGATTCAATAATCAACACGCTAAGAATGAGGTTATCGTCCATTAACTACCAAGCAACGAGGTTGCTGGGAGTATAGATTTCACACATCACAATTCATTTGTCGGTATTCCGGTTGCAATAACACAGGAACCAAGGAATGAACAATGATGGTAAGAGGTATCGCTGTACCAAGAGTTCATAGGATGGTGTGCAATTCCTATAACAATCCCGATATAAGGATGGTAATACTCCAAGGTAGAACAGAGCAAAAGCTGGATTAGCAATTTGTTCTGCGGAATACAACTACTTTGACCCAATCCTTGATATGGAAGAGGTACTGGAGTTTGTTTCTCCAAGTCATTCAGGACAGAATGGCTTGACGTACCACAAGGGTCATAGGCATCGATGAACGAATGCACGCATACTCTTGACTATCAATTGATAGACGAGGGTCAGAATGCAACTAAAGAGAGACAACTCAAAGGAACATATAACTTTCTGAGTTGTGGATGCATAGATTAGTATGTCGAACCAAGTTCAACATATTTCTTCCGGATAACCCATGCGGAAAGGTAGAACTGGCAGAGTCACGATTTATGAATGGAGAACTCCTCAAGAGTACTCTAATTGTGATTTTTTTTTGATCCAATAAACATCTGCCATAAGTAGTTCATGGTATTTGGAAGAAGAAGATACCACGGACTTCAAGGACTATCGCAAAGGTTACTAATATCCTAAAGGCACTAGCAATTACTATCAACATGAAGTAGGTAGAGTGAATCTCGGGTTCAGAACCCAGGAGTAGAATACCTACTACTAAGTAGCATCACGGGATGCTTCCGAGAATAAAGGCCAGAATCTTCACACTAGGACACAAATCATGGCTAGACCACTAGATGATCCCCTAAGCACTTAGGGTCATAATAATAATTCCAACATATATGTCGAGGCAATAATTACCTCAACACACCGATTAGTGTGGTTAATCTGGCCCATGGGAACATCGGAAACAGAAGGAAGGGATTTGCAAATGCATCGGACTATTTAGAAACCTGGGATGACTCGGACAGCATAACGGCTATAATTGCTCAAAAAGATTTGAGACAATCACAAAAATGATGGCATAACCACTCAGAAGCACAATATCAAGGTTCCGAGATCAACAATTAACATACGGAAGTAGTAGGAACTGAACTGAGACTTAAATCCAACAATCTTATAAGTCTACGGATTAGTAACACGTGATCCTGATAGAAAGAAGAGATATCCTAGTTCTTAATCCCCGTAGAAGATAAGATGATGACTCAGATCAGAAGGGCATAAGGTATAAGGAGTAAAAAGAGCCTTACGTTCCATCCCACAATCAATTCCCTTATATAACTAAAGAATTTCTAGACTCAACTTCGACCGGTTTGGCTTGGTAATCCTACAGGCAGTCAAGCTCTGATACCAACGCTGTCAGGACCCCGACTCAATGCCACATAGATCTAGCATGTAACACTTCATATCACTTTGCGGCCTCACGCACGGTATTCCCACGGGTGTCGCCTTACCTTTACCCGGGACCGTTTGCGCCTTTTGGCACACGTATATGACAGTGTCGCTAGCATCCATATGATAAGGAGCCCGGGATGACATGGCTAGTCGTAAACCCAAAGTGGCACAAACTTACAGGGACAGGCATCCATGACCCAGCTTCGAACGTGTCGGTCATCAGCAAGTGGGTCCGGGCTGTAGCACTGGGCTAGCAGGACTCCGGTAAACCGGGCTGTAGCGGGCTAACAGGACTCCGGTACTCAAAGCGTGACATTTCCCCGAAGGGACAGACACAGGAACGAAGAAGGACACATGCCGGCCAGCCTAAGTGTTCCGGAGCAGTAGCAAGCTACCATGGCTCAGTGGAAACACTAGGAGACATTTCCCGGTAAGAGAGGCTACTAAAGATAAACAACTAGATGGTCAGATCCCACACATACCAAGCATTTCAATAACATACACACAATATGCTCGATATGTGCAAATACAACATGGCATCACAACATGACTCTACGACTCAAGTACTTTATTCATTAGGCTCCGAGGAGCGAGATATTACAAACAGGGGTCTCACGACCCAACACTCAGAGCATACAAATCAAAGCACAAGCGGAAGCTATCATGTCTGAGTACAGACATCTATAAATGAAAAAGGCTGAGAAGCCTGACTATCTATCAGATCCTGCCGGGGCACAAGATCGTAGCTGAGGTATCAAGCTAAACGTCGAAGTCCACGTGAAACTACTAGCGAGACCGAAGTCTCTCTGCAAAAACATAAAATAGGCAAACGTGAGTACAAATGTACCCAGCAAGACTTACATCAGAACTATCTACATATGCATCATTATCAACAAAGGGGATGGTAGGGTTTGACTGCAGCAAGCCAGCTTTGACTCGGTGGCTATCCTAAACTACGACTGCAAGCGACTCTTTTGAGGTGGCGCACACGAGTCCACATATTCACCATATCAATACACCACTATGGATCCGCTCCCGTCTCCCTACGAGAACGCCATCCATAGCACTCACGCTTATCTTGCGTATTTTAGAGTATCCACTTTCACTTGTCTATGAACTGTACAAGGGGTCCAAGTTTCCATATCCGAGGAATCCGGCTATTCGAATAGATAATGATAACCCTGCAGGGGTGTACTTCTTCACACACGCTTTCGCCACTTATCGCCCTGTACACGTCATGTACCTCGGCAACCTTCAAGCGGAAGCCGGGCGAGGGAGTCGGCCACGACCTGACTAACCGAACAAGTCTCTAGTCCAGGTTTATCGCCTATTCGGGTTCCATCTGCAAGGAGATCCGGCCGGGGTGTCGCTTACGGCCCCAAACGATGTGTGCAGGGTTCCCAAGCCCACCAACCGGGTGCCACTTGGTACACCGGGCCACTGTGCCTAGTCTGTCCCAAGCCCACCTGTACCGGGTGCCACTTGGTAGACTACTAACACTACCTACAAACACCAGAAACTAGTTGCAACTCCTGGACAGAGATCATGTTGATTAATAAGTCGAGAGGGGCACTTAAGCATTCCAATGTGTGGTAGTAGCTGAATCATGGATCACAAACACAGAACTCAGTTCCTGAGGACGGCTGCAATGAGACAACCCACCATGTACTCCTACATGGCCTCTCACCGCTACCTTTACCAAATCGTGTTCACACACTTAGCTCACACACAGTAGGACATGTTCACACGCCTCTGATTCATCCCCGATGAATCAGACCTGACTCAACTCTAAGCAGTAGCAGGCATGACAAACAAGCATGAATGAGTAGGCACAACAGGGCTCAAACAACTCCTACTCATGCTAGTGGGTTTCATCTATTTACTGTGGCAATGACAGGTCATGCAAAGGATAAAGGGGTTCAACTACCGCAGCATGTAACAGTTGAATCGGTGTTGTCCTAATGCAGTAAAAGAGAGCAGGAGCGAGAGGGTAGGATTGTATCGGAATGAACAAGGGGGTTTTGCTTGCCTGGCACTTCTGAAGATAACATTGAGTCTTCATCAGTGTCAACGATCACATCATCGGTATCACGTCTATCGAGAGGGGACAAATACCGGCAACACAGAAGGGAACACAATCAATGCAATGCACAATATGATGCATGATCATGACATGGCAAATTGAATGTGTCTTGGGCTAATGCAACTAGCAACAGATTAAATGAAGTTGGTTTGAATCCAAGATTCAAATTCAAACTCCATATGTGGTTATTTAAATGTCATTCACTTCATTTGCCCTAAACAGTAGTGATAAGTTGTTCTAACATGCATGAAAATGGTACAGATGGATTCCTTGAATTTTTCTGATAATTTTTCATATATAAATTATTTAATTTGGAGTTACGATTAATTTTCTATGATTTATTGAAGTTTAGAATATATTCTGGAATTATAAATCATTTCCTAATTTATTTTAATTCCAGAAATACTTTACTGCGTCAGCATGACGTATTAGTGACGTCAGCAGGTCAACAGGGTGCCTCCAGGTCAAACCTGACCAGTGGGGTCCACTGGTCAGTGACCCAGGGCTGTTTAGTGTCAATGGCAGGTGGGGCCGGGTCAAAGGCCACGTCAGCAGGGTCAAAACTGACGGGTGGGGCCACTGGATTAGTTTAAAACTAAACAGAAACTAAACTATACTTAATTAGCAGGTGGGGCCCTGCTGTCAGTGTCACGATTAATTAACAGAATTGATTAACTTTAAATTAATCCTAAACTAGAATTAGCCAGGGTCGGGCCCACATGTCATTGACCCAGGGGAGGTCAAACCCCCTGGTCGACTGGGCTAATGCGCCGGCGTTTAGCCGCCGGCGACAGCAAACGCGGCGGAGGGGCTCGGGATCGCCGCTCCGGCGACCATTCGGGCGGCGGAGACCACCCACGCGAAGCCCAGACTCGCGCGCGTCTGGTAGTGCAAGTGGGAGGAGCTGGGGTGGCCGGAGCTGCCGGCGGCGAGCTCTTTGGCGGCTGCCGGAGCTACGGTTTCGGGCGGCTTAGCGCTATGGTGCACAAGAGGACGAGCTGGTGGCGGCGTTAGCTTGCTAGCACTTGCGCGCATCCATTTGTAGCATCGAGAGGGTGAGACGGGGCCTGAGTCGAGCGCAGCGTCGACTTCGGCGGCGGCCGGAGTTCGGGGGTTCGCGGGGACCGGCGCTATGGTGCATGGGAGGAGGGGTTGGTGGGCGCTACGGGCTCCTGGGAGCGCTCTGAGTACGACTGCGTGCTCGGTTTGGACGGAGGCGAACCAAAACGACGACGGCGACAAGTCCGGCGCCGGTGAGGTCTCGGTCTCGACGGAACTATGGCCTAGGGCTCGCAAAAACGAGGGGAGAGAGAGGGGTTCTGCACAGAGGCTCACCGCGGAGCTGTAGGGAGGGTCAGTGGGCTCGGGGGCGCGCCGGAGTGGCCGAATTCGACGGAGAACGGCGCCGGGGCCGAAGCTTGGGGATGATGTCGATGGCGGCTGCTCGGGGCCCTTCTGGTCGCGTGAGACGTCGAGGAGGTCGAGGGAGGCACTGCGGAGCTCTGGGAAGCATCGGGGAGGTGAGAGGGGGATGGTGGCAGCGGCGAACGGCGTTGGTGGCGACGGGCTCCGCTCGGCGCGTGCAGGGAGGGAGGCAGAGGAGGAAACGGGGTTCAGGGGAAGAGAAGGGAGGTGCAGGGGGCGAGGGGAAGTGCGTGGCGTCACCAGAGGGCTCGGGGAGGAAGCAGGAGGTGGCCAGAGCGGGGTGGAGGTGGCGCGCACGGCGGCGTCGCGGTGTCCGCGTCCTTCTGGCGAGGAGGAAGACGACAGGGGAGTAGCGGTGGCGGGCTGGGCCGTGCTGCTGGTCCAGGTGGGCTACCAGGTGAGCGCCAGGTAAGGTTTCTCTCCTCTCTTTTATTTCTATTCTGTTTTATATTTTCCTATTTCTGCAATTGTTTTTGATTTGTTTTAAAATATCAAATCATTTTATAAAATCCTGGAAATAATTATGGGTACTTTCTGAATTATTTCAGTGACCCTTATCAATTTCCAACATTTATTTGAGCATTTAAATTATTTATAGTATTTAAATGCCCAAAGTCAGATACAATATGATTTAATTCAAAAATCCAAAAATGACCTAAGAATATAATCATCATTTTTGGCAGAGGTTTCCACCTTAACCAGAAATCATGAACTTTTCTTAGGAACCTTTTGGGTTTATTGAAAAGATTTTAATTCACCCTAGTTGAGTTGATTTAGTGCTAGGGTTTGAACATCCCCATTTCAATTTAGGCAAAATTTAAACATGATGCAACACATGACTAGCTAGCTCAGAGCATTACCAGAAGCTAGGGATGTGACAATAGCCGGCCGCGGGGGGAGGGAGCAGGCAGTCCCGCCGGCGCTTGTTTGAGCGGCTGGAGCATGAAGAGCAGATATTGAAGAAGCACGACAGCCGTTGGATGGATATCCAACAGTCACTGCTCTCGCGTGTTGACTAAGTTGACAGGGCGTTGCGTGTGCATCAACCTTTTTTTTATGAAAGCATACGCGTCAACCTATAGTAGGCGCACAAGTCAGCCTCAAATCTGTGGAAAACAGCATACAACCCATCTGCCATTATTTCTAATAATGTACAGCCCATTTGCTAATTCTTAAGATTTTTTTGGAGCCCATCTTCTTTTTGTTAGCATTAGACCCCATATTGTGGCCACGGTTAAAAAGTATATGAAATTTTGCATATTTTGGTGCGGTCAACTATTTTTAATCCAGAAATATCGACTCACATTCAAACTATTTTGAAAAATAAATTATATAAATATAAAATCCAAATAATTGTCCATGCATAAAAATCAATGGAATTTAAGATCTTGTAATGAAAAAAATTGAAACTAATTCCCGGTTTGATGTGTTTTAAAAATGACAGGCCATTTCTGGGCAAACCGAATGAAACTCTCCTCGTCTTGAAACATTTGCAGCCCAGCAGGGCCGATAAAGCAAGTAGGCCTTGTTTGGGTATTTCTTTTAAAAAATAGAACTGGGCTAGCCATTTTCAGCAAGAAAAAAACACAATTGGGCTCATGATGTGGTAAACATAAATAAAACCCTGGCTAGACGGGCCACAGCCCCCGCACAGCCCCGTTGTTACCCTGATCCATCGCTAAAACTAGTATAAATAACAATTGCTTGTTCCTCATTGTCTCAAAAAAACTGCTTGTTCCTCCAAAAAAAACTGCGCAACTTGCTCGGTTGTTGACGATGTTGACAATGCAAGAGGGCGGCGCACCGCGCACGGCGAGCGAACCAAGGCTGCAGGGCGGAGGACGACGGCGAGGCCTCAGACAGAACGAACAGGAGCCGTTGAAGATGCGCCAGTCCAGTCGCAGGCGGAGGGGAGTACGAGGGTTGACTGGTGGGGGTGGTGGGGGCTAGTCACTTGGCTTCTGTAATGCACAGTGAGCTCAAGCAGCCGGCATGAGTGATGTTATTTCCCTTGGTTGTGATTTGTTACAATATTTCACTCTAAATTAAATGAATGGCAAGCCATTTGCCTTGTTTCAAAGAAAATATGACAGTCACAGCCGAGTTGAAAAGGGCGGGAACATCTAACTCCAGCTTACAAACTGTACAAAAGCACGAGGGTTGATTGTTCATCAGGTTTACAAAAAAACCCAGATTGAAAAGGCAACAACATCTAACTCCAGAACTGTTTTCAGCAGTCACAGTCAAATGGATCGGTCAGGTCCATAGAATGAACATCCTGGATCGTAAAATTTACTGGATTATGACCACAATATGTTGTAAATAGAAGCCCGACACGTTCAGAAGCTCTTTTGCCCACCTGAAACTCCTTTTTTGCTCTTCGACATACCCATCCGTCAAAACCATGTTGCTGATAAACTTAAGCCTGATGGTCAATAGTAACCTCGCATTCAGCAGGAAGAATGTGACAAATCTTGTGTTTGCACGGTTGGCTACATATCGTTCTAGCGTTATTGTCTTCAATCGAATCTCATGAGAAGTGAGAAAATTCTGATGCTTAAGAATCAACCGATTGATTATAACTTTCTTACCCCGTCCTGTTGTCTAAATAGACATGGAAATTGAAAACAGTTAAGGTCTAAAAGAAGAGTGTCGAAAGAGCAACAACTGAACGGTTAATTCTAGTACACTATATGCGGGCTTCCAATGTGCGTGAAATTATCACCTTTATATACAACTTCTCCAGACATGGAAAGCATTGCAGCAAGCCAATAATCTTGTTCAGATCAAAACTATTCATTTGGATATATAAGATCTTGACAGAATCCAGCACCATTGATAGGCCATCCATGGAGAAACTCTTCATTGAGCATATAACATAATATTAGTACAAAATGTGTACTCCAAGATGATATATAAATTATGCGCAGAAATTTAAAATGCAGCATATGGTTACAAGTGTAGATGATAATATAAAGTACCTGAAGAACTATGGAGCCAAACACCATATTGAAATGAGCACAGAGATCATGTATTACACCCAAGGTCTCCAGTTTAGGCGCAGAGAGGACGGTTATTGCAACGGTGAATAACTAGAATCAAGGATCAACCTTTGAAGTGAAGGGGCATCTTGGATGATGAGCTGCCTTCCGTCAAAAGAAATTCCAATTCTTACAAGGTTAGGCGACTTTATTTGGAGACAACCGATTCTAACTGTGAAAACAAGCACCAAGCACTCCAGCGCAGGGCAACTGGAGTGGATGATGTTGTGCAATGAGGCCTCCGATATATGAACCCGCACAAGTGGAAGTTTCTTGAGAAATGGGAGTTGAAGGTTTAGTACCAGATTGTCTAGTAGGTAGCACAGCACAAAGGTGGCGGTGTGGAGAGAGGAGGAAAACCGCGAGATGGACATCGGTGCTGAGGGCACAAGTTCATGGCGTTCTATATGTGGTATGTGATTTCCAGGTGAATAGTAGAACTCAAGCAGCTGTAGTTCTGTGAATTCAGGGGATTTCAGCCAGGCGTCCACCGTCCAGGGCATAGTATGCTTGCTCAGGTAGCATGACGTGATGCAGAGGCTTTGAACGGAGCCCTGGTGGGAGGAGATGATGGCTCTGGGGATTTCAAAATCATTGAAGAGAGATAGCCGACGACAGTCGAGATTAAGGGGTACGGCGCGCCATAGAGGGCGCCACCAAATTGAGAGGACTTGGGAGCGGCAGCAATCCTTGGTGGGGAGAAGCGAGATGATCTCCCCAAGGATGGCGTCTGGGAGATCACTGATGCGGTCCACCCGAGATTCTACGGGTTCCTGGGATCCGGTGGGGGTGGGGTCGCCGCTTCTCCCCGCGCTGCCGGGTGCGGGATCTACAACAGGCATCGCCGCTGGCGGGAGCCTCATCTTCTTAGTGCTAGGGTCAGCCGACTCCATTTTCCTCGAGGGCGTCGCGTCGCGCTCACGGATTTTAGCAGAGTAACGAATGACGAGCCTAGTTGTAGTGCGAGCGGAGAAGAAGGGGAGCTGGGGGTTTTCTATAGGAGTGAGGAAGAAGGGGAGCTGGGGTTTTCTGTAGGAGTGAGGTGAGGAATTTGGGGGTACGAGTGGAGCGAGCTGACGTGAGGTGGGTGGGAGCGAGGAGGAAGAAGAGCACCCAGGTTTTTTTGTGGGGGAGGGGGGCGGTGTGCTGGGTGTGGGTAGCGCCTTTTGAATTGATTTTACTATTTACTAGTGTGGATTGGCTGTTTTGTCTTGGGCCCAGAGAAACAATTACTACTAGTACAGTGGAGACACTCTACAGCTACCCAGAAAAACAATTACTACTAGTACAGTGGAGACACTCTACCGCTTCTGGCTCCTCCTAGGTCATTGAAACGTCTCCCTCTACTGAATGCCGTTATACTTTTGTTCACCGACATGCGGGCCATGCAGCGCGCGGGCCCAAATGCCATCCACCAAATTAGCAGGCAGTATGCAGGCGGAGAGTCACCCCGGTCGTAGCGCGGCAGTAACGAGCCGTCGTATCACAAAACCCCACCTCCCCGCAGTCTAAGTTTGACGGACGAAGCAACCATCATTTCACTCCTCGCTGAATCCCCTTCTCCCTCACCGTCTTCAAGAAAGGCAACACTCGCATCTGCCACTGTTCTTCTCTCCCAACGAAGGGAAGGTAAGCGGATCCGTGATGTTGGTATATTTTCGTTCAGAGAAAAAAAAGAACTTTTGCAAAGCAGTAACCGATCCTCACTCTCTTTTTGTTTCATTGTCATTGCGATTGTGTTTTCCTTTCAGTGGTCTCCTAGTATTCGTCAGTTTCATGATGGACCAAGGAGAACCAGGCAAAGATCTGCCGATATTGGAGCAGACGCGGGAGGCTGATCCCCACGAGACAGAGAGCTCCAAGAAGATGGAGGCAACCACCGAGCCGACCCCAGATACGCTCACGGCCACTACTGAGATGGTCAACGCCCCGATTGAGGTTACAGCCCCCGTGGCACTGCAGGAGCAGTTTCCCCCCTTCGAGGATGTGTCCCCCCCCCCCCCGCTGAGCTGCCCAAGGTGATTTCCTTCTTTGCCGATCTCGATTGTGGTTTTTCATCTAAGTATGTGGTGATTTTTTTAGAAAAGGAAGTATGTGGTGATTAATAATGCAAAATTTTATTAGCTTCGATGCCATGCTATACATAGTGGTTTAAATAACTTGTGGTTCTTATACTGAAAAGTAATTCAGAATTTGTTTCTGTTTCAATTAGAGCCCTGATGCAGACAAGGATTGTGTGGTTGTGCATGTCACTCGCTATGAGGCGGACGACCTGAATATACGCACTGGGAAAACAGAGTTCTTAGGCTGTTGGATCCTGGAAGCCATTTGCGGTTATACCAATGAAGAGTTGTATTCCAGCCTCACTGTTGTCAGGCGTGTTGTCCAGGGTGTACTGAAGCACAAGAAGTTCAAAGCTACTCCTTCGTTTGTGAGGCATACTGTTCTTGTCAAGCTTACGCAGGAAGATGACGTGGCATGCCTCCACAAACAAGTTTATCAGTGGCAAGGCCACAAGGTTGTCTTCATGAAGGTTCACAGGATTGAGCTGCTGCGGGACGTCCTCGATGATGTTCATGGCAAGGTCCGTCTTGTGTCCAGCCCAAATTAGATCGAGGCATGAAATAGTTGCCCCAGCTAGTGTTTAATAGTAGTTTGGATTGTGTCTAATTATCCGAACCTTGCCTGTTATCGACCCCTCTGGGGCTAGTGCTCTGTTTGAATCCGTCTATGGGAACTGCTGCTACTTTTGTGTGCCCGTGAATCATGTGAGAACCATCGTAATTGTTGCCGAAACAGATGCGTCCTCACTAGTTTTTTCATGAATATGGCATGGTAAGACATAAGTTGTCACGGTTTATCATACGAGCAGTGTGTGTTTTGATGAAATAGAGCACTCGTTCGAGAACCGTGCGCCGACGTATACATAAGTACTTGTAAACACTGTTGGTGCTACCCCACTTGTAAGCAGTTGTGCAAAACACGGCACATTGGCTCAGCTCGCTTCAACACTAGGCTATCGACCAGCTAACAATCAACAATCTGTTGTCTGACATATAAGCAACTACTATGTATCTTGTTACAGTGGTTCATGCAGTTAATTGAGGCCACAATGTAATAAATTCCAAACGTTCACACGCTAGTCCAGCGCTCATGTGGAACACTCACAATTAAACTCGTCTTCATAAAAATCTTGAAAAGCATAAGTTAAGCAATTTTATACATCTCAATGATTCATAGAACATAACAAACATATACTAGTTCACAGCAAAAGACAAAGTTGTGAGAAGGTTTACAAATCAGGAAAAAACAAGCAAGGCTTCTCTGAGCAAAGGGCCTCCCGGCAGGCTTAAATTTCCTGGAGTTCACTCTGGTTTTTTCTTGTTGCCACCATCCAGGGTTAGGTTCTCTCATTCCAGAATAACCAATTATAATTGTGGTCTCAGCTGGAATGCTGAACTGAACCATGCAGTGTACTGACCAGCTGAAATGCTTGTGCATTCCACTAAATTTAAGCACCGCTATTTGCAGAAATAAGCAGACCACAATGCCTCTTGTCCGCGCACCTGTCCAAAAAACCGCCGTGCAGCCGTGCCAGCTAGTCCTCGGTCCATGGATGAACTGGTAGAAAGTGCATTCCGGACTAGGATGCAGTTGTTTTCGCTCGTCCCTGCACTGCAATCAGGAAGTAAAACGTACGAATCAGCTTCTTTTAGATTGCGTTGGTCATTCTACCTTAGTTACTACCAATGTAGGGATACCTTGAAGACGGGAGGTTAGACGACGGCAACGAGGGATAGCCATCTCATTTTGCGCAGTTGTACTAAAACTGAGGTGTGTGCTTTTGATTGCGCGGATAGAAACGATACGGAGACAGACATCCCGAAACGATATGGAGACAGACATCCCTGTTTGCGCAAATACGAAATACGGTTATTTAAACAGTGACACATATTACTACTTTCCCCCGTTTCCTCTTAGAACCAAGTCCTAGATTCATGCTACAGCTTTCCCACTTTCTTCCCTGTTTGAACCAACGCTTTGAGTTCACTGTATGAACTAGCTTTACTTCTAATAATAGTAGAAGTCTAGGTGGCTTTGTAACAGCGGACGGAAGTAGAAAAGGATCCACACGAAGGGGGAAGAGCTGGGGCAGTAGAGCAAGGCAGGTTTCGAAGGAATATATACCTGAGGGTCGTCGGCATGTGGCAAAGACGGCGTCGGGAGGCCGCATCTTGGCCACAATACCGCAGGGAGGAAGAAGGGGTCGGAGGCCCTCCCGAGCCGGCGCTCTCTCGGAGAGAACGGCACGGCCGCCGATCGGGACGCGCGGGCAGCCGTTGGTCTCCTCCCTCGCCGCCGACGACAGCGTGAACGATGCACCTACACCCCCTGCCCCGGTCGAGGTTGTCCGGCCGGATTTGTGACCAGCCGTGAGCTGAGAGAGAGAGTGTGGCCACCTATGTCTTGCTTAGATCTGGAGAGCATGAGAGAGTGAACGAGAGGAACCCTAGTAAAGCAAGCGCTAAGGCTCCTGCTTTTATATATAGTGGAGTGATTTTGTTGTACCGGCTTCAAAAAAATGCGCTCCTACGTGTACCCGCGAGTGGGTGTGAGAGAACTAGTGCGTGCGTGCACCGCTTCTCTTCGTGAGAGTACAATATATACTATGCCCAAAGAACGTTCGCCGCAAGAGTAATAGTATAAGTGTGTGACGTGTGAGCTAAAATAAAATGTGCGCGCCGTCTTTTGTTTTTTAGAAGTTCTGAGGGTAGGGTGTGAAGAGCACATATGTGCGTGACGTCTACCTGCAGATAGACGATGGGTGCGACGTGCGAGTCTGCGAGAGGACTCGGGAGAGTCGTGACTCGTGAGGGTGCGTGTGCGTGAGAGAGAGGGGGGCACGTATCAATGCAATGCATGTGTCCGTAAATCATTATCCGACAAACGTTCGCCACAAGCCTTTTCCTGACGAACGCCGTAAGAACCGTTAGATCGGCATCCGACAGTGTCAGTTTTGCCATGTCATTTAACAGAACAGCCACTCCTCCTACACACAAATCTTCCACGTGAGTGTTAGCAACTGCCGTATGCTCCCTCCGTTCCGAAATGCAGTGCATATAGCTTTATTGAAAATTAGAACCTCGCAAACTTTTACCGAGTTTTCGTGTACCAAATTGCACATGTAGAATACCCTGTATATATCATTTCATTCATCTTCGATAGGTAACTATAAAGATGGGTGAGGAGTCTACAAAGAAAGACCATCGTATCACCCGCAGCAATTTCAACCATCCTTTAGTGTCGAGGAATATCATAGGAACTCTATATGATATGATTTTTATAGGATTTTTTCCTTTAGAGCCAATTGGTTCATAGGAATAGATTCATATACTCTACATTTCAAAGGAAATAAACATGATATCATTTCTATAGCTTTAGAGCCACTTGGTTCATATGAATGGATTCCTATACTCCCTTAATTTCAAAGGAAAATAAACATTAGCGTATATTCAATAGAAAAGTTCCTATGATATGAACCAAATTACATCTCTTTACTAATCCCTCCTCATAGGAATTGAGATACATGTCATCTCTAGATTCAATAGAAAAGTTCCTATGATGTGAACCAAATGACATCTCTTTTCCAATCCCTACTCATAGGAATTGAGATGCTCCATGTCATCTCTTTCCCTACAACTTCCACGTATGCATCTTCTATTCCTAAATAGATAGTACAACCCACTAGTAGCTTTTTTCCAAAACATGCAACTATGGCACAAGAACTATATAGTGTGCCAATAACTTTGAAAGATGGTCGCTGGATGAAGCTAACCCGACAGTGCAGAGATGGGCAAATCCGAGCACTACTGGCCGTTGGATATCATCAACATTCCACCAGATCTGCCACATGTACAATTTAGAAGACTCCATGGTTGAACTTAAGCATAATGCACAAACCTCAAAACACAAGCACTTCTCCTTTGTTCTAGAATCTTCTGTATCATAATTGATTATTTTTTTCTAAATGAATTGCCATTATTTGTTTTTTACTTTATGATTTACAATGCACAACCCCATGAATCTTAACATTTTTATAAAACTAATTGATTTTGAATGAGATGAACTATAAGAACTAAACGAACATCTACATCATGCATATATGACTCAAAGCTTTACATGCTATAGTGTGTATTTATTCATAATTTGGTTTCGAAATCTCATGCGTTCAATACATGTGTACCTTACTAGTTTTGAGTAGAGTAGCAAATTTCACGCGGCCCCGGGTATATCAAAATGCAGGGCCCATGCATCATTGCCTTTCGGTCGAACCTACGTCCACAATTTTTTGTACGTGCTATATCTCCACTGGTCCCCGAACCCAAAATGCTGCCTCGTTCCCGTAAAACCAAGCGGCCCACACATATTTAAGGCGTCGACTCGAACCCGTTTACTATGACGTGGCCCCGCACGCCGTAGTACTCCTACAAACCCTACCGCCGCACTCATCATCGGTTTTCTTCAAGAGGACGAGGGAGAAGCCGATTTGTAGTGGAGGCGCTTTCAAAAAAAGGATCTGTAGTGGAGACCCCTACCCTAGGGTGCCCTAGGTAGCTGCCGCACGCATCATTGTTTTCTCTTTTCTTTATGCTCTTGCGCGCTAGAGTGAAATGATGGTTGCTTCGTCCGTCCAGCTTAATGCGGGAAAGGTGGGGCTTTGTGATTTGACCCCTCATCGCTCATTTTCTACTACTGCGGCGCTACGACCGGGGTGCCTCCAATTCCAACCGCTGCTCCGAACTGTAATTTGGTGCATCGCACGTGGAACAAGACGGTGGATGAGCCACATGTCTGCCAAAGGGGTCCTGTTAAGTGTGTCGCCATTTCGTGTGCGGACTGACCCTGCTTGAGTTGCTACGCCAACACTACAGGAGCAGCCTACCACTTGGTTTTGCTCCTTGGTGAATCCCGACTATATTGATCTAAAAAGATACGTGCTGAACTACCCTCTCCGTCTCGGTTTTTATTTGTAGGTGTCTCGGTTTATAGGGCCTGCACGTAGTTCTAGGTCATCCATTTGACTAACTAAATATGAGTTACTATGTCACAAAAAGTATATCATTGGATTCTTATTGGTTGATATGTGAAGAAACAAGAAACGAGGTAGAAGTTAATGCACCGCGCCTTAGTATTGTGGGATTATTTGGTTTTCGTAAGATGATGTGCGTTTGGTTGCAAGGGTGGTCATGAATGGGTTGGGATCGTTCAAAAAATAGACATGTTTGGTTATAAAGCACATGAATGGTTCGAGTCAAAAAAGAAAATATGCCTTGAAGATGTTGAACCATTCCACCCAACCAAATCGGTCGAATCAAATGGCCACCCTTTGCATGCATGACTATGTGAGCATGACTGGTGGTCCCGTCTTAAATAATTAGCTCATCTCTTATATTCAGCCAAACACATGAATTGAATGGTTCAATCCCAAAAAAATTGAATGGTCCCAATCCATTCATACGATACCTTCAACCAAACGCATCCGACGGAGGGAGTAGTTGTATTTAAAAGTCGAGGGCAGGGCTTTTCCTGCGCGGTAGGCGAGGCAGTTCCGCCTAGTCGGTTCGACAGAGACGCGAGAAGACGAGGGAGTAGGCTGCTGCAAACGTAGGGCTGTGTGATTTGACAGCGAGTTACTGCTGGACAGGTGGGGCCCCGTGATTTGACTTGCCATTATCATTTTAACTGCGGCGCTACGACCGGCGTGAGTCTCCCGATTCCTGACCACCTCCATACAGGTGCCTCTCCCAATGCTCCACCATGTAGTAGTAGAGGCTGGCTCTTGCATGAGAGCCCACTTCTCCACTTTTTCCTTGCCTCTCTTTCCTCCACATATGCAAAAATGCCATGTAAAGCGCACTATTGTACTTACTTGCTCCTACAGGTGCTTAAGCTTGCCACATAGGCATAAAGTCTGATGTGGCAAGTTAATCAAGAAGAGAGAGACTAGTTTGGTGACCCAAGGAAGAAACGGTGCTAAGCGCGTGTACCTAGGTGAAAAGACAATTTTGAGTCTATAGCTAATTAAATGAAGCAAACTTAGCAACACCATTTCATTGGAAGAGGTCACTCCTTGGCAAATGCAATAAATACTAGTACTCCCTGTGTCCCATTATATAAGAACGTTTTTGACACTACACTAGCTAGTGTCAAAAACGTTCTTATATTATGGGACGGAGGGAGTACGAAGAAAGAGATAGAGAGGAGTAAAAAATACACTTATAGCCAACCTTATAGCCAACCTTGTTGTAGTATGAGTGACTAAGTGATGACTATGTATGACATGCCAACATCAGATAGCCTAACGCACCGTGTTAAATCTCCAAGGGCGCGACCGCGCGAGCGACGCGACGGTCGTGGTAGGCGCGACCATGATACGGGCTGCTGGCAGCCCTTGGATCTGAGATCAAACGGTCGCATGCTAAGTTGCTGAAAATTTGCAGAATAACCCTCCAGGATAGGATATTCACCCATAGGTCTAGAATCACGCCATGCAACCGTTCGATCTCAGATCCAAGGGCTCTCGGAAGCCCGTATCATGGGAGAATGGAAAGCCACTACCCTGCCGTTCGCACGCTGGCAGTTCGCTCCTACTCTTTCCCGCACGTCCTTTAATACTACGGCGGTTCGCTCCTAGTCGTCCCGTCCATTCACATTACGGCAGTTCCACTAATCCTAACCCTCCTCCCAAATCCATGGCGTCCCAAATCTCCCCGATCGGCGGTGAGTACAAGGTTAGAACCATCACCGGCGATGAGTTCGACGTCATCTACACCCGTACTTCCGCGACGGTGAAAGGATGCCTTTCTCGCTTCAGACGCATGTTCGAAAACTCACATGATGAGTGGGTCGCTGGGCTAGATGTTGAGTACACCACAGTCGTGGGACGAGAGAAGGATCTAAAGGACGAAGAGAGGAAGAAGCCCGCCGTGATCCAGGTTTGCGTACATAACGTTTGCTTGGTCTACCACATATGCCATGCCGACGTTGAGTGCCAGGATTTTAAGAACTTCCTCGAGGACAAAACAGTCAAATTCGTTACTGTAGACTTTAAGAACGACAAAGAAGTCCTGCGTCGGATAGGCCTCATTGTAGGCAACCCCTTCGACCTCCAGAAGAATCGGCTGGTGCCCTCTCGTCAGCCCTCAATGCTGACCCTGGCAGGAGCCATGGTTCATCCTTCGTACCGCAAACTGGAGAAACCTCATTACATGTTTCATCGTCATGCATGGCAGCGGAATGTACTAGATATAGACCACATCCAGTACGCTGCAATGGATGGCTACCTTTGTTTCAATATCTACAAGGGTTGGATGAAGAGCAACAGCCAAGTTGGCGGTTCAAGCAAAGAAGTATCGGCCAAGAGGAAGAGGGACAAGGACGAAGTCGAGGACGTGGACGAGGACTCCGAGTAAGGTGGCAGTGTCGTTGCTCATGGCGGTTCTAAACTTCTAATGCAGTGTCTACCGGATTAGTTGCATAGTTTAATTTTAGGTGTGCTTAGTTTAATTTGAGGTGTGTGTTGTGCTGAGCCCCCAGCAGAACTATGTTATGTTTCTTCTCGTTACTTTAACTCTTCAGTATGTACATACTAGTACTAGTATTTCTTTAATAGAATTTAGCACCCCAATTAAGCACGTACTAGCTTTTTTAATAGTACTATATGCATAATTTGGCGACGAGCACTCTCTATATGGCCAGCTCGACGAGGAGCGTCCCCCGTGCTGTTCTGCACTGTTATTTGGTGCTTGACACGTCGACCCGGTTGCTATATGTCCCACATGTCGGTGACAGGAAGTACAGAATTCATGAAAGGGAGCGTCGACGGAGGAGTATACTACATAATTCATGAAAGGGAGCGACTTAGTTTTGGAAAAATCTGTTTTTACGGAGTACGTACCCACTAGGGTTTATAGGGCTCATCTAAAAAACATTCATTTTTCCGTTTGATAAGTCTCAATTCTAGTACTATACTAGTAGTAGTACCATTACATGTTGGATTTCGAGGTGCGTTAGATCACCCGACGCAAGCAGTGTCAAGAGGAAACTAACCAATGCATGTACAAGTTCATGGAAATTTAGTGGTCATTCATGCATTCGTTCTAATTAATGCCTCGGTAAACATAACTTCTTGAGAAAAATGAGCGTACTGTGCAAACTACGAAATTAATTCGACCACTCACCGTCTACCTTGGTTGGAGAGATTTTGAAATTGAGCCATAAACTGGAAAGGAGGGAGTAGTAACTTTTGTCTCGATTACTATTTGTGGCCTTGTATAGATGCAAAATGTATTTTTTATAGTGGCCTTGTATAAGTAAATAGAGGGAGTACTAACCAAAGTACGTAGTAGGGACGAGGAGTAAACGGAGGGAGTAGTAAAATATTCTCCTCGTGCTGCGAGCCACCGCGCGCGTGGGCGAGGGAGCGGGCGTAAAGGCGTACAGTAGTACTCCAGCTTCACCTCATCCTGCGCGCGTGGGCGGGGGAGACGGCGTACTAAGCAAGTTTCTCCTCGTTCTGCGAGTTGACGGGACACATCAAAAGTACTCCAGTGTATAGAGCCTTGCCTCTAAGGTAGGCCCCACATGGTTTGCCTCTTTTTTTAATTTAACATAACGCGTCAAGTCGCAATTTGTTTGTTCACCCGTGGTAGACGATCCTCCCTCCACCAAGTGGACAACCAGTACACGTGCCAAATTACCACGTGGGCTGCCTTTTTCGTACAGAAATGAGCTCCACCGTGTACCCGCGCGGGTGTGGTTGGGAAAGAGACGGGAGTACGTGCGCCGTGCGTGCACCTCTTCTCTTCGTGCACGTCCCCCACCTACGTGGGTGTGTGTGAGAGAGATACAAACCTAGACATAATGCACCGTCCATCCCCATGCCTCCGCCCAGTCCGACCACCAGTCACCACCACGGCACCACGCCCCACTCCTCCTCACCTTATCTCTCATATTTCTCCCTCCATTTTTATATACAAGGGGCCACTATCAAAATTACAATTTGCAGATATACAAGGCCACTATGCAATATTAATGGTGTTTGCCTCGTGGTACTAGCAAAGGAGGACATTAATTATCCCTTGCATGCATGCGGGAGTTTGTAAAAAAATGCATCTTGATGTTCCGTGCAATGCACGGGCATCTTGCTAGTCCATGAAAACAACACATGGCAAAATTCCACGGCGAACGAGGGATTTGAATCTGTTGGGAGGGGCTGTTTAGATCTTGCCCGGGGTAGCCAAAATATTGGTGACCCTTTTGTCCATCGGTGCCTTTGCCACCGCTGAACGAGGAACGGCTAGGTGCTCATGCTGTCATGCATCCTCCAGCGCGCACGTTGGAGACGAGCTCGCACGAGCTGTGTTTTTTTGTCCCACAACGCCGCCCGAGCCGCCCGCAGACCGACCGGCGACCCGCAAATTACGCCATCCAACTGTAGCCGCACACATTATGACAGCAACTCAACCAACCGGACGAAATTCACGCAAACACGTAGACAAACTGATATTTCATATAAACAACGACGGAAATCATATAAAATACCGGATTTTCACACAAACATGACGGATTTCATTACATTCAAATGAACTACGCGGTGCTAGTTCTGGACAGCACAGGTATATAATACCTGGCCTAAATGGTCGCCCGCCGATCGATTTGTGTTCCTCATGTCCGGCAGCACGATCACCGGACTGCCGGGAGCCCCGGAGGTATATGCTTCAGCGCAAAGGACGGCTCGCTTCCCCACTGCCCAACTGATATCATTGGCTGGTGCCGAAGATGATGGTGGCCGGCACCGGTTCGAGTTCATCACCGGCCACTACTTCGCCATGGCCGGCACCGGCTCGAGTTCATCCTAACATTGACCTCTTCCGTGGAGCCCATGCGGGGTCGACGAAGGTCCTCGCAACAAAAGGATCCGGCAAGACACCTGCTGTGTATGCCGGCGTCGCCTCCGCGGTGGCCTTCATGGGACCCAAGCGGCGGCGGCCTCCCGTGTTCTACTTCTCCTCGATGATGGCGGCGGACGCGGAGGCGCTGGCCACCGACTCGTCGCTCTCCGCGCACCCGGCTTCTGTCGCTGCTTGCATGGCGCGGCCGCCGGCATGGGAGTCTCGGCCACAGAAACGGGAGACGCGGTACGAGGCGGCGGCGTGGACGGCAGCAACGACGCCCGTGCGCCGCTCCTCGTCGAGCTGGCCTGGAGCGGCGAGTTGCTGAACCGCGCGCCGGCTTGGGGCGGCAACTGGCTCCGTCGGGCGAGGGGAGGGAGGTGGATCAGCGAGCTGCATAGCTCGTATCCGGCGGGCTACCCAGCCGGCTTGGATGCGGAATAACTACTCTTCGTAAGCCATTGTAAGAGTGGACAAAATGGTGGAGGAGATAGGGGAGCGGCGGAGGTGTGCGATTCTTGGCCGGCGTTTGGCCTCGTTTAAATAGGAGATTAAATAGACGGCGGACGGGAGGAGCTCGGCCGGCGTTGCGTTTAACGCCGGCCCGGTCATGAACGCACGTGTGTCCAGAGTGGGTTTCTCGGCTTCCACACGGGCGGGTTTCATGGAGGCGTTTGAATGCGGCACGGAGGCGTGTTCAGCCGGGCGTGCCGCGAGTGGCGCCCTCGACTCTGACCTAGGACACCGCGCCGTTCTTCCATGACGTGTGGGCTCTTTGGGTGCATGGCTTGCATGTCAGTGACCCAACGCAGGCAGCGCACAGCAGAGGAACCTTTGGTGGGCCAGGGCGGTCAGAAGCGGGCATTTCATAAACCGATGATTGTTCATTGAGTGTGACGTCATCTTTTTCATGTAGTTAAGCGTGTGTCTTGCGTCGTGTGCTGTGTGCATGCAGGCGTGCGAGTGTTGCGTGCGTGCAAGGGTGCGTTTCAGTGTTGCATGCATGGGTGCGTACGTGCGTGTGTTTGTGAGTGCATGTGTACGTGTTAGTGTTGCACGCCAGCATGCGTGCATGTGTACGTTATGTGTACGTGTCAGTGTTGCATGCCTACATGCGTGCGTGTCTTGCGTGCATGTATGTGTACGTGCGGTGTGAGGCTACATGTCAGTCGACTGACTTTTTCATCTCTGGTCATTAGATTTTCCAGCCGTTGGATACGAAATCAAGGGCCTCCAGTTTATCATCAAACTCCACCCCCCCCCCCGAGCCGCCAGCCACCACCGGCCGAACCGCCCGCCCCCGCCGCCCGCGGCCGGCCCGCCCTCCCCGAAACCACTCCCCACCGCCGGTCCGCCGCTGCACCTTCGAGAGAGTGGGCCAGCATATATGATCTTGAGATTTTACGAAGTCACCATAGGTGCCTCGTAGTCGAGTGGAACATCTCCTCCCACTGAACGTACATCGCCGGAAAATACTGAAATTAACACAAGATAAATGCGAGCACCGGGACTTTAACCTTGGTGGGCTCGAGAAACCACTGTCCTCTAACCATCCAACCACATGTTGGTTAGCACGACAAAATGTATGTGGTGACCGTGATGAGCTTATTCTGAAGTCCAGTGACCATATCGTGCTTTCGCTTCAAATACAATGACCGTAAGTGTCGTCAACAAAATACGGAGCACGCATCAAATGCAAAGTCCGTCAGTGTCATCAACAAAATATGGAGACGTATCGTGAGCTAGATACCGTTGTACTATTGTATATGCTTATTTTCTTAGTGGCCGATTGCGTGTGTGGTGTGGTGGGCACATCATTTCTAGTTGTGGTGGGTCAACATGAAGACTCATGGGTCGGTTCCATCCTGCGCCACATATAGGTTGGACCGAGACGTGTTATACGGAGACCCATGTGGAGGACTCGGCGTACAACACGAAGCTACCAGAGTCGCGGAGGACTCTATCCCCACTGGTGATAAGCCGACTATATATGATTTGTAACCCTAGGCCCTTAGTATGTTATACAAGCTTGGGGGCTAGTTCGTCGATAGTATACACACACGCACAATGCCTGGTATTCACGTGTACTTTGTACACACCCCTAACACTAATATACAGTACCAGGAGTAGGCTCTTTCTTCAACTGCAAGGGTCCGATCCGAACTAGGGTAAAACTTTGCCTCGTATTACCATCCAGCCTAACAGCCAGGGATATCCTACCGAATGATATGATGAAATCATATCTGCCAACTACTATTAGAGAGGTGTGTCGGGGGGTGATGAGGACATCAATACCATTGTTACACCCACAGCCCCTGCTGCTATACATACCTTTGCCTCTATCAGGGGGGGGGGGCAATGTGTGCGAGAGAGGCCTAAAGATAATGTGCGTGCGGGAGACACGTAGGCACATATATGTGCATATAGAGGGCTAGTAGAGACTGTGCATGTGTATATATGCATGTGAGAGAAATAGTGTTTTCCAACTGAGATTAGTGAAAAGAGTGGTACATAGTAGTCAAAAAGAGAGATAGAGAAACAGAGAGAGCATGTGCGTGAGACACCCTGACACCCTCAGAGTGAGCATGTGTGAAAGAGAAATGCCGATGCATATAAAGTGTGTGCACTTATGCGTTAGATAGAGAGATATCTACGTGTAAAAGGCGGTTCTACGCATTAAATTAAAATATAAATGGCATTATTATTTTTGGATGAGATCATGAATTTTGCAAAATTGCGTATGGACGAAAATCGGTCTATCAGACACCCATACTCTATTGAATTCTAGCATGTGCATGTGTTTATTTCATATTATCGATCCATAGAGTGAGAGCGGTTTGAAATACAGGCAATGGATGCTTTTGCAATTCATATATAAACATTAATTAGTGCACTCCATGTTGTTAGTGTGAAGCACTTTATACATTTGTCACTTGCATGGATACATTCCAAATTGCTAGCTACGAAATAAAATACATGTCGAATTCAACATAAAGGAGGTTTCGAAGATTTGAATTCATAGGAAGTGCATTCATCTATTTGAACCCGAGATAATGGCATTTGTAAATTAGATGTAAAAGGGGGCATCAATCTTTGTTGTGAGTTTGAACATGGTATATATATTCATACGCATATCTAACTTTTTTTTGCAACCAAGGAGATTATACCTGGAACCATGCATGAACTGAGGTAAGTTGCATATTTTTTAATATATACTCGTGTACAATGTATATTAAAATGTACCCCCTCCATTGCAAAATAATCGTAGCTTTAGGATTTTCAAGAGTAAAGATTTGTGAAGTTTGACAAATCCTGAAAGTTCAATTCAAGAGAACCGAAAACGTTAATGCTTCTGCTCCCAAATATTGAACGAAGCGCCAAATAGGCCTCTGGTCACCCCGCGCGAGACTAATGTTTTGGTGGTAGGAAATTACTGTCCTGACTCTGGCCTGTGTAGCCTATCGGCCCGATGTCCAAAGGTCTAAACCGGGGTAGGTTTGTAACTTCACCAAGATGCCAATCTCAACCGCCTCCGAGAAGCATTCATACGCCGTGGGCGCCTAAACACCCATGCGCTCGGCCGAAATCTATCCCGCCCACATTTGGGACACCTGACATGACTGTCCTACCCCCAACCCGCAATATGTTTGAAATTTTAGATGGGGGCAAAGTTTGTAACTTTCCCCAAATTTCAAACAAGCGCGTCTCAAATCGAAACATTGTTCCCCCTTAGTTCCCCGCCTCCCTCCGTTTCCCCATTCATACTCCGTGGGCGCGAAAACACCCTCTCCACCAGCCGCAAAACCCTAACCTCATCCGTCCTCCACCCCATAGCGGCCAATCCACCGCCGCCCTCCTCCATCACGCCGGAGCCGGTACCCCGACGTCGTCGTCCAACGCAACCGCAACCGCAACGCCCTTAAGGACTTAGCAGCTGAAGTCGAGGCAGAGCTGACTCCACGATGCCGACGCCGACGTGCGCCGTACCTGAACCACTCCGACCACGCTGTCCCGCGCCTCACTACTGCGGCTCCACTGTCGCAACCATCCACCGCACCGGAGCTGTCCCCGCTACGCCGTCGTTCGCCGCCTCGGATCTGCTTCCCCGCCGCTGATAGACAGCCACCGCACCACACTCAACAACTTGGCCATGGGTTCGTCCAAGGCCGCACCGTCCTCGACAACTTCTGTTTTCCGGCGAACAACAAGATCATCGGAAAAATAGAAGGAGGACACAGCACTGCCAGCAGAAAGAGGTACTCCTCTTCCCTTATTCGTGCAAATCTTACGTCTCCGCTCACAGCGTATTCATCCCACGAAAGAAACTAGTTGAGCGCTTCTTAGTGCATCTTCTTCGTGATACTAAATGCATAAGGTTTCCTCCTTTTTACTATCTCACCTTTGCTAGAGGTCAGTAGCCCGCCTGGATTTCAATTCAGGATCAGTCGAACCGCAATTAAAAGAAGCAGCACCCGCTTAGGCACGCGGAGCACCTAGTCCGCCTGTTCTCCGGGGAAGCGGCGCATCGGTGTCTATCATAGGGGTGTGGGGTGCAGGAGCTGCTTGCGCCCGATCTGGAGGTCGGCGGGGCTTGAATGGATGGCCGGGGGGGTGATGCCAAGCACGGCGGTGTGGTGAGGTCGAGGGGAGGGCGCAGGCAGGGGAGGAATACTGGGCCGGTGGTCGCTGGCATTTCGAGGAAGATCGTCAACACTGACTGGCTGGAGGTAGATGAAGGCGATCTCCCCATTCTTTGTACATCAGACGGTGCAGAAAAAATGGACTGACCTATTTGCTTTCAGTCGACTGTTATTTTCATAGAATCCTGTAGTAATTGAGTGTGCCATGCATGTTGTAGAGCTATCATATGTCTCCCGTCATTTATTTCTCACCGACCTGCTATTTGCTACCTTTACACTGTACTAGTTGTGCACACACTTCACCCATACTCACACTATTGTTTTTTTATGCATGGGTATTTCAGACTCTGACGCAGTGTTGATGAATGCAGAAAAGAAAAGACAGAAGTCGCTCCAGTGTAATTCGAAGATAAGCAGTAAGCGTTTCAACGCTCTAATGGGTGCAGTGTCAGCAGTTGGAGACAGTAAAAGTAGCTCTGTAGTTGATGATCTCAATTGCCACACACAACCATCCCAGGTGCTTGCTTTAACTTCGCATTGTCAAATGTGGTTGCATGTTGCATATGGTGTCTAGCTTGTATTGCTTCCAATTTGGTTAAATTGCATCTGCTTACTTTACACATTATACCTTTGATAATGACATGCCTTCCTGTTTTTGATACATACTACATATGTCTATTAACCATGTTCGTACATCAAACTAATGCTCTTTTGTATCCCTCGTCAATCACTTATGATGAGACAGTCACCCGTGTGGGTTACTGTGAGACGCCCTACTCATTTAAAGAGTGCAGTGTCATCCTCCCCACATGATTCTCAAGAAACAACAAGGCTAAATGAAGATAGTCAACTTAGCTCTCTAGTTGATCACCGCAATTCCCCCACACCACCATCGCAGGTGCTTGCTCTTACTTGGCAGTGTGATATGTGGTTGCATGTTGCATATGGTGTCTACCTTGTAATGCTTCTAATTAGGGTAAATTGCATCTGCTTAGTTAACACATTATACCTGTGAATATGACATGCCTTCCTGTTTTTGGTACATACTACGTCTTTCTATTAACCATGTTCTTACATCAAACTACTTCTCTTGTGTATCCCTCATCAATGCTCCTAATTTGTTAAATTGCATCTCCTTAGCTTACACATTATACATGTGAATATGACACGCCTTCCTGTTTTTGGTACATACTACATCTGCCTATCACACCATGTTCTTACATCAAACTACTGTTCTTGTGTATCCCGCGTCTATCGCTTATGATGAGACAGTCACGCGCGTGGGTTAATATGAGACGCAATACTCTTATAAAGAATGCAATTTCATCCTCTCCACATGATTCTCAAGAAACAACAAGCCTAAATGAAGATATTGAACGTTGCTCTGTACCTGAAGGCAACACTTCCCCTACACCACCATCACAGGTGCTTGCTCCAACTTTGCAGTATGATATGTGGTTGCATGTTGCATACGGTGTCTAGCTTGTAATGCTTCTAATTAGGGTAAATTGCATATGCTTAGTTTACACACTATACCTGTGAATATGACATGCCTTCCTATTTTTGGTACACACTACATCTATGTGTTAACCTTGTTCTTACATGAAACTACCTCTCTTCTGTATCCTGCATCAATTACTTACGATGAGTCACCTTTATTCATTGCATATTGCATATTATTTCTAGCCTGTTGCCATGTATTGCTT
Source organism: Triticum aestivum (assembly GCF_018294505.1). Taxonomy (NCBI): domain Eukaryota; kingdom Viridiplantae; phylum Streptophyta; class Magnoliopsida; order Poales; family Poaceae; genus Triticum; species Triticum aestivum. Next base: position 538,378,138 of record NC_057798.1, read on the forward strand.
CTAATTTGGTCAAATACATTTGTTAGGGCACCCTTTTAATTTGGCAGAGTGATATTGGTTTCATATTTCATATGGTTTCTAGCTTGCATCGATTCTAACAAGTTCAAGCACCTTGTGCTTAGTTTACACTTTATACATCATACATGTCAATATGTCACGCCATCCTGTTTTTCATACATATTCCATCCTCCTATCATGCGGCTGCCTTACATGAAAGTAGTGTTCGTCAGTATCATGCATCAATAAGTTCTGAAGAGCAAATTTTATTCCTTTTTCTTGTGGGTTTGACTTGACAAGGCAAAATCAAGAAAGAGGAAGGAAAAGAGTAAGGAAGGCGATGATGGTGGTCCTCTACAGCAACGTAAACGGAGCATCTGTACCGATTCTCCTTGTACTGATAGTGCATTACATGGTCCAAGTCTCCGCTCCCCTACTCCACCATCCAAGGTGCTTGCTCTAACTTGGCAGTGTGATATCTGGTTGCATGTTGCATATGGTGTCTAGATCGTATTGCTCCTAATTAGTGTAAACTGCATCTGCTTAGCTTACACATGATACATGTGAATATGACACGCTTTCCTGTTTTTGGTACATACTATATCTGTCTATCACACCATGTTCTTACATGAAACTACTCTTCTTGTGTATCCTGCATCAGCCACTTATGATGGGACACCTTTAAGTTGGCAGTGTGATATTGGTTTGCGTCTTGAATATGATTTCTAGTATGTATTGCTTCTAGTTTGATGAACGCCACCTATGACGAGAAAGTTTTAACTTGGCAGAGTGATATTGATTGCACCTTCCATATGGTGTCTTGTAGTGTTTCTAATTTGTTGAAGTGCCTTCTGCTTAGTTACCACATCATAGGTGTGAATATGTCAAGCCGTCCATTTTTTCGTACATATTCCATCCTCGTATCATGACTTTGCCTTTCATCAGAGTAGTGTTCGTCGGTATCATGCATGCATGAGTTCTGAAGAGCGAATGATATTCCTTTTTCTTATCGGTATGACCTCACAATGCAAAATCAATAAAGCAGAAGGAAATTGGCAAGGCATTGGATGATGGTGGTCCTTCCGAGCAACTGAAACGGAGGTTCTCTACAGATTCTACTCCGCCATCCTCCCAACAAGATTCGCAAGACAACACAAGGCTAGACAGTCAACGTAGCTGTGTATATGATGAGCACATCTCCCCTACTCCACCATCACAGGTGCTTGCTCTAACTTGGCACTATTACATGTGGTTCCATGTTGCGTATGATGTCTAGCTTGTATTGCTTCTAACTTTGTTGAATTGCATCTGCTTACTTTACACATAATGCGTGTGAATATGACATGTGTTCCTGTTTCTACATCAGACTACTATTCTTGCATATCCCGCATCAGTCACTCATGATAAGGCACCTTTAAGTCACCACTGTGATATTGGTTGTGTCTTGCATATGATTTCTAGCATATACTGCTTCTAATTTGTTGAAACGCCATATAGTTTGAACTTGGCAGTGTGATATTGGTTGCATCTTTCATATGGTGTCTAGCTTGCAGTGCTTCTAATTTGTTGAAATGCCTTCTGCTTAGTTACCACATCATAGGTGCGAATATGTCAGACCATCCTGTTTTTCATACATATTCCATCCTCGCATCATGTGTTTGCCTTTCATCCGAGTAGTGTTCATCAGTATCATGCATGAATGAGTTCTGAAGAGCGAATTTTATTCCTTTTTATTATCGGTTTGACTTCACAATGCAAAATCATTACAGCTGAAGGAAATTAGTCTGCAGTGGATGATGGTGGTCCTTCGGAGCAACTCAAACAGGGGGTCTCTACAGATTCTACTCCGCCATCCTCCCAACAAGATTCACAAGACAACACAAGGCTGGATAGTCAACATAGCTGTGTAGATGATGAGCACATCTCCCCTACTCCACCATCACAGGTGCTTGCTCTAACTTGACACTATTATATGTGGTTGGATGTTGCGTATGATGTCTAGCTTGTATTGCTTCTAACTTGAATTGCATCTTCTTACTTTACACATAATGCCTGTGAATATGACACGTGTTCCTGTTTCTAAAACATACGTGTACACGATGAGCACATCTCCCCTACAACACCATCACAGGTGCTTGCTCTTACTTGGAACTGTTACACATGGTTGCGTTTTCCGTATGATGTCTAGTTTGTATTGCTTCTGATTATGTTGAATTGCATCTGCGTAGCTTACAACTTATACCTGCAACGATCACTTACCCATAAGACATATTTAACTTGGGACTGTGATGTAGGTTGCATCTTGCATTGTCTTCTAGCTTGTACTGCTTCTAATTTCTTGAAATGGCACTTACGATGAGACACTTTTTACCTGATAGAGTGATATTGGTTGCATGTTCATATGGTGCCTAGCTTTCATTTCTTCTAATTTTGTTGAAATGCCTTCCGCTTACTGTTTTTTCATACATATTCCATCCTCCTATCGTGCGTGTGAATATGAAACACTGTCTTTTTTTGTATATATTCCACCCTCCTGCGCTTGCCTTACATCAAAGTAGTGTTTGTCTGTATCATGCATCAACCAGTTATGCAGAGCTAATTTTATTCATCTTCTTGTGGTTTTGACTTCATAAGGCAATATCAGAAAATAGGAAGGAAAAGAGTAAGTTAGGGGATGTTGGTGGTACTCCGCACCGACGCAAATAGAGACTCTCTAGATTTGCCACTGCTACTGCTAATGAAGTTGAAGTCCCAAGTCTACATGATGAGTTCATCTCCCGCACTCCACCATCGCAGGTGCTTGCTCTAAGTTGACAGTGTGATAATTGGTTTCATGTTGCATATGTTGTCTAGCCTGTATTTCTTCTATTTTGATTAAATTGCACCTGCTGAGTTTATACGTTATACATGTGCATATGACATGGCTTTCTGTGTCTAGAATACGCTGCATCAATCTATCATACCATGTTCTTACACCAAAGTACTGTTGTTGTGCATCACGCATCAGTAACTCATGATTGGACGCTTTTAACATGGCAATTTGATAGTGGTTGCATCTTGCATTGATTTCTACATTGTACTGCTTCTAATTTTTCAAATTGCCACTTATGACACGACACTTTTAACTTGGCAGAGTAATATTGGTTGCATCTTTCATATGGTGTCTAGCTTGCATTACTTCTGTTTTCTTGAAAATCCTTTTGCTTAGTTTGCACATCATAGATGTGAATATGTCATGTCGTCCTATTTTTCTTACATATTCCATCCTCATACAGTTGTCTTACATCAAAGTATTGCTTGTCTGTATCATGCATCAATGAGTTCTGAAGAGTGATTTTATTCTTTTGTGTTGTGGGTACAGCTTGACATGGCAAAGTCAAAAAAGAGCAAGGAAAATAATATAGTAGGGAGTGTTGTTACTCGTCGGGTGAAACAGAAAAGGCTATGCCGTCGAGATTCTGCTGGTACTTATAGTGCAGTAGAAGGTCCAAGTCCACCGGCTAAATCTACAAACACAGTATCACCTGCTCCACCAGCTGCAACATCCGCTTCAACTGTACCAGTATCTCAACCAGTTACTCATTTGTTTGCTCCGGAACTGGCCAGTTCCCAAGCTGCCTTCACACCTAACACTACTTCTGAAGCACTACTGACACAACAGGACTTGGCAAGATCAGATGAACCTCATGAGCATCAACACCAAGACGGTACCTGACCGAGTCAAGTTGCAGTTGCATGCTCCTTTATATGTACTCTCACAGTTTGATGTACACTAACACTTTCCATATTCGTTGTTGAACTAGCACCACGGCGCAAGCGGAAACAGACATCAGGGATAATGCTTGATAGATTAACAAAATCTAAAGGAGGAAGAATGGAGATCCATTTTGAGGCAGGTTTAAAAAGGCCACGTGATGCTACAGAGTCAGCCAAGTTAGTATCAGAGGCAGCCGTTGCCGTTAGGTGTCATGCGCGTATCCTCCCAACGTGGATCCAGTACAGGAATGAGAAAGACAATACCCACTTTAACACCTTCCTTGACCATTTATCCGTAAGTAATGTTATTCATCGCAATTAGTAATATTGTCTTGCTCTGTCCCATACTTTCTAGCTTCCTCCTAATAAGACTCACATTCTTTTTTCAACAGATGAGGTTCAAGTTGGATCTGAAAGATGATGCAACTAAACAAGCATGCACTCATGTTTTTCAGTCTGCTCTGCGACAGTATCGGTACCACCTTAGAAAATCTCACTTTGAAGGCAAGGCTAACAATGAAATCGCCCAAACATCTCTAGTGGAATATATTACAGATGAAGACTGGACAGCCCTTGTTAAACACTGGTCTGATCCAAAGTATCAGGTAGGCTATATGTATTTGATCAGAACACATATTGGACTTGTATTTATGTATGTGCTTTACAAGTGTATCTTCTTCTAGGCTAACTGTTTGAAGAACAAAACCAACCGTTCTAAAGTGAAATTCCAACAGACAACAGGATCTCGTAGCTATATTGCACACTACGAGGCTCTTGTAAATAGCTGCTACTTCCTTCTTTTTTTGTGCCATATTATCATATCTATATTGACTTGTTCCCAATACAGCGGAAAGCTCGTGCGGACCAAAAAGAACCTGAACCGAATGCAGTGCAAATCTTCAAGGATTGCCACGCCAGCAAGATGAAGGGCATGAGCACACCAGTTCAAGCCGCTGTTGTAAGTCCTTACTCCTCCTGCCTTGAACTGATTGGTTTTGTGATGTGTTCATTTAACTACTTGGTTTGCAGCCAATGTCAGTTACTCTGTTCACTTTTATACACAGTTGTCTTAACGTATCATTTCACCTTACATGGTTTAAAAGATATGAAGGATATTCTTTTGGTCTTGATCTGTAATCTAGTTGTTATGTTCACGTGCGCACACAATGATAAAATAGCATGTTTGTTTTATATCTGTTTGCCCATGATATGAATGATGTCATACTATGTTCATCCTACTTTAAACCATGTCTCTTTATCCTTAGATGTCAACAAATGTGAGGAAATAGACAATACAGTAGGCATGCTACATGGACATATGTTCTGAAAGTGATTTTCTTATGTCGTTGGCACTACAATACATGCTAATGTATTACAGTAGTTCACCAAAATAAGTTATGTATAAACGTTTAACCTACTTTGTTTGTTTTTATCTCATTAGTAACTCACTGGTACACTAATCTACAAGTTCAAACTTTCAGGAAGCTATGGAACAAATGATTGAACAGCCACAACCACCTGAAGGTGACGAGGCTACTACAGGTACAATGTCACCTCTTGCTGCAGTGCGTCAGTATATCTCCACTAACAGTGCAAAAAGCACCTTCTGCGTAATTTTGGGTTGGTTGTCAAGGTAACCTCGTCCAAATTGCCTACTGAACTAAATCTTCCTGCTAGACAGAGTGATATATCTGTGCTCCAGACACAATTCCAATCCCTAATGGACGTTGTTTCGGAAACAAGAATAGTGGTTGAAAAATGCTGTCAAGATATGAATGGTTTTGAAACCAGACTATCAGACATTCGCTTCATTGTTGAAGAGCAATGGCGGAAAAAAGGTGGAGATCGTTCTGCTCCATCAGATTCTACAGCCTGAAACATTAGCACTCAGGTCAAATGATCTGTGCTTCTATACATCTGATGGTGCTTTTATCTGGAAGGACTGTAAACTTTATGCCAACAGGCCTTTTGTTGTATGATTGGAATTTATTTTGTTCTGATACAACATTTATGATGCTGCCACAGGCTGCAGTAATTATGACGCTATTTTTGTATAGTGTAGGTTTATCTTAGTAATGTATTCGGACGAAAGCTTCATAGGAGCCCAACATGCCAACATTCGTCGGGCCCATTCCAATTGGGCTAAAAACGAATACGGGCCGAAATTGGCATGTAGCCCACTAAAAATATCTGGGCTTAAATTAGCATAAGCTTTCAAATTTTTCTCGTAGGCCTGTGCCCATAGTGGGCCTTTAATAGGCCTAAACATAATTTGGGCCCTTAGTAAAAGTAGGCTGTTTACAGGTGTAAATATGTCGAGCCCATAAAAAACATGGGCCTTTAATAGACCGAAAGTGAGATTGGGCCCTGATTGTGCCAAATAACCCACTGGATATTTGACAGGCAGAAATTCGGACGGGCCGTAAATGCGCCGACCTAATACACGGGCCTTTAACAGGCTGGAACTTCGGTCGGGCTAGATTATCGTCATTTTTATATGGGCCGTTAATGGGCCCAATATGACGTTGGGCCACATATGGCCCATGGTTTATGTCCGTCGTTAAAGGGCCGAAAATGACAATAGGCCGAAAGTGGCCCAAATCTATAGTGGGCCTCTAACAGGCCGAATGACAGACATGGCCGAATATGACCCAAATCCTTCACGGTCGTTTATGGGCCGAAAGTCTTGATGGCCTGTAAATGGGCCCAAATGAAGCCGAACCTTTAACAGGCCAGAAATACACCGGGTCGTAATTCGGCCCAATTACTTAGCGGACTATTAACGGGCCAGAAGTGACCATGGGCCGCATTGATGACAAGTTTAGACCAGGCCGTTGACGGGCCGATTTGACAGAGAATGTTGGGCCTTTAGCCGGGCCGGCCCATTATGGTCTGCAGAATCTTGTGGGCCTTTAGCTGGGTCAGCCCATTGTGGTCCGCAAAATCTTGTGGGACTTTAGCTGGGCCGGCCCATTATGGTCCGCTAAATTTTGTGGGCCTTTAGCTGGGTCGGCCCATTATGGTCCGCTAAATCTTATGGGCCTTCGGTTGGGCCGACCCATTTAAATTTTGTGGGCCACTTTTGGGCCGGTCCACGTGTCAACGTATCATAAGCCCATCTCGACCCTTGGATGAGTGACACCTGTGCCAATGCGGAGCTGACACGTGGATCTGTCAGCCAATGAGAATTTTACACATGGAAAATCGGCATTGGTCGTGGCTGTTAACGGGTTATCGGATCCAAAATCCGACCCGATAGCTTAACGGTGTTCCGTTACGGTGGATGCCACGTGTCGGTCACCCTTGACGAAAGCACTTCTGTGACGCGCGATTTATCGTCATGGAAGTGGACACTTCCGTAATGATAATTTTGGAAATGTCATGGAACACTTCTACGACAGCACAGGTATGACTATCTTGATTCTGTCATAAATTTGTCATGGATGTACATGCATGACAAAAAACGCGACCTACTGTGACAAACATGTATCATCACGGAAGTGTATTTTTTTGTAGTGATGAGGAGTAGGGATTGCCATACAACGGATGCACTAGAGCTATAGATGAATGCTCAACAAAAGAAAACTAGTGGGTGTGCATCCAACTTGCTTGCTCACGAAGACCTAGGGCATTTGAGGAAGCCCATCGTAGGAATATACAAGCCAAGTTCTATAATGAAAAATTCCCACTAGTATGAAAAAGACAACTTATGAGACTCACTATATGGAAAATGTGGTGCTACTTTGAAGCATAATATATGAGACTCACTACATGGAGAACAAGGTGCTACTTTGAAGCACAAGTGTGGAAAAAGAGATAGTAACATTGCCCTTTTTATTTATTTTCTTTCTTCTTCCCTTTTTTTCTTTTCCTTTTTTTTTCTTTTGGCCTTTCTTTTTTCTTTTGGGCCTTTTTTTTTCTTTGGGCAATGCTTTAATAATGATGATCATCACACTTCTATTGATTACAACATAAGAACTACAACTCAAAACTAGAACAAGATATGACTCTATATGAATGCCTCCGGCGGTGTACCAAGATGGTGCAATGAATCAAGAGTGACATGTATGAAAAATAATGTATGCTGGCTTTGTCACAAATATGATGTCAACTACATGATCATGCAATGGCAATATGACAAAAGTAAGGTATGTCATGATGATGATGAACGGAACGGTGGAAAGTTGCATGGCAATATATCTCGGAATGGCTATGGAAATGCCATAATAGGTAGGTATGGTGGCTGTTTTGAGGAAGATATAAGGAGGTTTATGTGTGATAGAGCGTATCATATCACAGGGTTTGGATGCACCGGCGAAGTTTGCACCAACTCTCAAGGTGAGAAAGGGCAATGCACGATACCGAAGAGGCTAGAAAAGGCGGAAAGGTAAAAGTGCGTATAATCCATGGACTCAACATTAGTCAAAAGAACTCATATACTTATTGCAAAAATTTAGAAGTCATCAAAAACCAAGTACTACGCGCATGCTCCTAGGGGGATAGATTGGTAGGAAAATACCATCGCTCGTCCCCGACCGCCACTCATAAGGATGCACAAGCCAGGTACACTTCATGTTTCAAATTTGTTACACAACTTTAACCATACGTGCATGCTACGGGACTTGCTAACTTCAACACAAGCATTCTTTAAATTCATAATCACCCAACTAGCATGACTTTAACATCACTACCTCCATATCTCAAAACAATTATCAAGTATCAAATTGATCATAGCATCCAATTCACTTCCTATGATAGTTTTTATTATACCCAACTTGGATGCCTACCATTCTAGGACCAATTTTATGACCATAGCAAATATCATGCCGTTCTAAAAGACTCTAAAAATAATATAAGTGAAGCATGAGAGACTAGAAATTTCTTAAAAATTAAGACACCACCGTGCTCTAAAAGATATAAGTGAAGCACTATAGCAAAAACTATCAAGCTCAAAAGATATAAGTGAAGCACGTCGAGTATTCTAGCAAATTCTAATCAAATAGGCTTCTCCAAAAAGGTGTGTATAGCAAGGATGATTGTGGTAAACTAAAAATCAAAGACTAACATAATACACGACGCTCCAAGCAAAACACATATCATGTAGCGAATAAAAATATAGCTCCAAGTAAAGTTACCAATGAACGAAGACGAAAGAGGGGATGCCTTCCCGGGGCATCCCCAAGCTTAAGCTTTTGGCTATTCTTGAATATATTGGGGTGCCATGGGCATCCCCAAGCTTAGGCTCTTGCCACTCCTTATTCCATAGTCCATAAAAGCTTTACCCAAAACTTGAAAACTTCACAACACAAAACTCAATTGGAAATCTTATAAGCTCCGTTAGTGAAAGAAAACAAAACCACCACATAAGGTACTGCAATGAACTCATTATTTATTTATTTTGGTGTTAAACCTACTGTATTCCAACTTCTTTATGGTTCATAAACTAATTTACTAGCCATAGATGCATTGAAATAAGCAAACAACACACGAAAAACAGAATCTGTCAAAAACAGAACAGTCTGTAGCAATCTGTAACTAACGCAAACTTATGGAACTCTAAAAATCCTACCAAAATAGGAAGTTCTGGAAAATTTGTTTATTGAACAGCAGCAAAAAGAATCAACGCAAAATCACGTTCCTGTGATTTAACAAAATTATATTTGTGCATGGAAAGTTTCTGTTTTTCAGCAGAATCAAATCAACTATGATCGTAGGTTATCCTATAGGTTCTACTTGGCACAAACACTAATTAAAAGATAAAAACACATCTAAACAGAAGGTAGATGCAAGATTTATTACTAAACAGGAGCAAAAACAAAAAACATAAAGAAAAATTGGGTTGCCTCCCAACTAGCGCTATCGTTTAACGCCCCTAGCTAGGCATAAAAAGCAAAGATAGATCTAACGAGTGCCATCTTTGGCACTAAATTCATAAGTAGCACGCATGACAAATTCATAAGGTAATTTGACTTTATTTCTTGGAAAGTGCTCCATGCCTTTCTTTAAGGGAAATTGGAATCTAATGTTCCCTTCCTTCATATCAATAATCGCACTAATCATTCTAAGGAAAGATCTACCAAGAATAATAGGGCAAGAAAGATTGCAATCTATATCAAGAACGATAAAATCTACGGGCACCAAATTTATATTTGCAACAATGAGAACATCATTGATTCTTCCCATAGGCTTTTTAATGGTGGAATCCGCAAGGTGCAAATTTAAAGAGCAATCATCAAGATCATGGAAACCTAGAATATCACATAAAGTTTTTGGAATCGTGGAAACACTAGCACCCAAATCACACAAAGCAAAACACTCATAATCTTTAATTCTAATCTTTATAGTAGGTTCCCACTCATCATTAAGTTTTCTAGGTATAGAAACTTCCAAATTAAGTTTTTCATCATAAGATTGCATCAAGGCATCAACAATATGTTTGGTAAAAGCTTTGTTTTGACTATAAGCATGAGGAGAATTAACAACGGATTGCAACAAGGAAATACAACCTTTTAAAGAACAATTATCATAATCAAATTCCTTGAAATCCGAGATAGTAGGTTCAATATTATTATAAGTTGAGGATTCTCCAATCTCACTTTTACTAAATTTAGCATTAAGATCTAAAGACTCCGAATTCTTGGGACGCCTTCTAGGCAAAGTTGATTCATCATCAGTCCCATAATCATCAAAATTCATATTGCAAAACATAGATCTAATTGGAGATGCATCAATAACTTTAAGATCCTCATCTTTATTTTATGAAAACTAGAAGAACATGCTTTTATAAAGCTTTATTTTTAGCACGCAATCTAGCGGTTCTTTCCTTGGACTCGTCAATGGAAATTCTCATTACTTTGAGAGACTCATTGATATCATGCTTAGGAGGGGAAGATCTAATTTTAAGAGAATCAACATCAAGCGAAAGTCTATCAACGTTCCTAGCTAAATCATCAACTTTGAGCAATTTTTCTTCAAGCAAAGCATTAAAATTCTTTTGAGAAATCATAAATTCTTTCACACTATTCTCAAAATCAGAGGGCATCTTATTAAAATTACCATAAAAATTATTGTAGGAATTACTAGGGAACGGTCTAGTATTAAAATTTCCTCTATAAGCATTGTTTCCAAAACTATTCCTACCAACAAAATTCACATCCATAGATTCATTATTATTCTCAATCAAGGAAGACAAAGGCATATCATTGGGATCAAGAGGAGTATTTTTAGTAGCAAACATCTTCATAAGTTCATCCATCTTTCCACTCAAAACATTGATTTCTTCTATATCATGCACTTTTTTACTAGAAGATCTTTCGGTGTGCCATTGAGAATAATTAGCCATAATATTATCAAGAAGTTTTGTAGCATCTCCTAATGTGATTTCCATAAAGGTGCCTCCCGCGGCCGAATCTAAGAGATTTCTAGAAGCAAAGTTCAAACCGGCATAAAAAATTTGTATGATCATCCATAAATTCAAACCATGAGTAGGGCAATTGTGAAGCATCAATTTCATTCTTTCCCAAGATTGGGCAACATGCTCATGATCAAGTTGTTTAAAATTCATAATATCGTTCCTAAGAGTGATGATCTTAGCGGGAGGAAAATACTTAGAGATAAAAGCATCTTTGCACTTGTTCCAAGAATCAATACTATTTTTAGGCAAAGACGAAAAACAAACTTTAGCACGATCTCTAAGTGAAAACAGAAATAACTTCAATTTGACAATATTGTTATCCGTATCTTTCTTCTTTTGCATATCACACAAATCAACAAAATTGTTTAGATGAGTAGCGGCATCTTCACTAGGAAGGCCGGCGGATTGATCTTTCATAACAAGATTTAGCAAAGCAGTATTGATTTCACAAGACTCAACATCATTAAGAGAAGCAATCGGAGTACTAAGGAAATCATTATTATTGGTATTCGAGAAATCACACAATTTGGTATTATCTTGTGCCATGGCAACAAGTAATCCAACACACAAGCAAACAGAAAAACGGCAAACAAGAAAGAGAGGAGGAGATTGGGAAAGAGAGGGCAAATAAAACGGCAAGGGTGAAGTGCGGGAGAGGAAAATGAGAGGCAAATGGCAAATAATGTAAATGCGAGGGAGATGGGTTTGTGATGGGTACTTGGTATGTCTTGACTTAAGCGAAGACCTCCCCGACAACGGCGCCAGAAATCCTTCTTGCTATGTCTTGAGCTTGCGTTGGTTTTCCTCGACGAGGAGAGGGTGATGCAGCAAGTGTAGCGTAAGTATTTCCCTCAGTTTTGAGAACCAAGGTATCAATCCAGTAGGAGGCTCCTCAAAAGTCCCACGCACCTACACAAACAAACTAAGAACTCGCAACCAACGCAAAAAAGGGGTTGTCAAATCCCTTCACGGCCACTTGCAAAAGTGAGATCTAATAAAGATAGCATGATAAGATAAATATATTTTTGGTATTTTATAATATAGATGCAAAAAGTAGAGATGCAAATAAAAGTAGATTGAAAGCAAATATGATAAGAGATAGACCCGGGGGCCATAGGTTTCACTAGAGGCTTCTCTCAAGATAGCATAAGTATTACGGTGGGTGAACAAATTACTATCGAGCAATTGATAGAAAAGCGCATAGTTATGAGATTATCTAGGCATGATCATGTATATAGGCATCACGTCCATAACAAGTAGACCGACTCCTGCCTGCATCTACTACTATTACTCCACACATCGACCGATTCCTGCCTGCATCTAGAGTATTAAGTTCATAAGAACAGAATAACGCATTAAGCAAGATGACATGATGTAGAGGGATAAATTCATGCAATATGATATAAACCCCATCTTGTTATGCTCGATGGCAACAATACAATACGTGCCTTGCAACCCTTTCTATCACTGGGTAAGGACACCACAAGATTGAACCCAAAGCTAAGCACTTCTCCCATGGCAAGAAATATCAATCTAGTAGGCCAAACCAAATTGATAATTTGAAGAGACTTGCAAAGATAACTCAATCATACATAAAAGAATTCACAGAAGATTCAAATATTATTCATAGATAAACTTGATCATAAACCCACAATTCATCGGATCTCGACAAACACACCGCAAAAAGAGTTTACATCGAATAGATCTCCACAAGAGAGGGGGAGAACATTGTATTGAGATCCAAAAAGAGAGAAGAAGCCATCTAGCTAATAACTATGGACTCATAGGTCTGTGGTAAACTACTCACAACTCGTCGGAGGGGCAAGGATGTTGATGTAGAGGCCCTCCGTGGTTGATTCCCCCTCCGGCAGAGTGCCGGCGAAGGCTCCAAGATGGGATCTCGCGGAGACAGAAGGTTACGGTGGTGGAAATTGTGTCTCGTGATGCCCCTGGATGTTTTCGGGGTACGTAGGTATATATAGGAGGAAGAAGTATGTCGGTGGCCGCCCGAGGGGCCCACGAGACAGGGGGCCGCGCCCCGCCCCCCTGTAGGGCGCGCCAAGCTCTCCGGATCACGTTCGTTCCAAAAATCACGCTCCCGAAGGTTTCATTCCGTTTGGACTCCGTTTGATATTCCTTTTCTTCGAAATACTGAAATAGACAAAAAAAAACAGCAATATGGGTTGGGCCTTCGGTTAGTAGGTTAGTCCCAAAATGATATAAATGTGTAAAATAAAGCCCATAAACATGCAAAAGGGGTAATATAATAGCATGGAACAATCAAAAATTATAGATACGTTGGAGACGTATCAGAGCCCTGTCGGAGAACCACAAGCTCCACCACCATGCCGTCGTGCTGCCGGAGTTCTCCCTCAACTTCTCCTCTCCCCTTGTTGGATCAAGAAGAAGGATACGTCCTCGGGCTGTACGTGTGTTGAACGCAGAGGCGTCATCCATTCGGCGCTTGGATCGGATCTTCCGCGATTTGAATCGCCGCGAGTACGACTCCATCAACTGTGTTCTTGTAACGCTTCCGCTTAGCGATATTCAAGGGTGTGAAGATGCACTCCCTCTCTCTCGTTGCTAGCATCTCCTATATTGATCTTGGTGACATGTAGGAAAATTTTGAATTATTACTACGATACCCAACAGTAACAACACAAGATGAGAAACTTCATGACAACCAACCAAAAGATATAGCAGAAAGTAAAATCTTCAAAGACCACTAGTCGGATCCAGATTGCGCGGGTAAGAAACGTTCTTGCTAGAAACCCATAGCAGCCACGTAAAACATGCAAAAAACAATTAGATGACGTCTAACTTGTTTTTGTAGGGTATGGTATATGATGTGATATGGCCAAAAGGATGTGATGAATTATATATGTGATGTATGAGATTGATCATGTTCTTGTAATAGGAATCACGACTTTCATGTCGATGAGTATGACAACCGGCAGGAGCCATAGGAGTTGTCTTAATTTATTGTAAGACCTGCGAGTCAATATAAGCGCCATGTAATTACTTTACTTTATTGCTAACTGTTAGCCATAGTAGTAGAAGTAATAGTTGGTGAGACAACTTCATGAAGACACGATGATGGAGATCATGGTGTCATGCCGGTGACGATGGTGATCATGACATGCCTCAAAGATGGAGATCAAAAGCGCAAGATGATATTGGCCATATCATGTCACTTTTATGATTTGCATGTGATGTCTATCATGTTTACATCTTATTTGCTTAGAACGACAGTAGCATAAATAAGATGATCCCTCACTAAAATTTCAAGAAATGTGTTCCCCCTAACTGTGCACCATTGCGAAGGTTCGTTGTTTCGAAGCACCACGTGATGATCGGGTGTGATAGATTCTAACGTTCGCATACAACGGGTGTAATCCAGATTTATACATGCGAAACACTTAAGTTGACTTGGCGAGCCTAGCATGTACAGACATGGCCTCAGAACACGAGAGACCGAAAGGTCGAACATGAATCGTACGGAAAATGCGATCAACATGGACATGTTCACCGTTGATGACTAGTCCGTCTCACGTGATGATCGGACATGGCCTAGTCGATTCGGATCATGTATCACTTAGATGACTAGAGGGATGTCTATCTGAGTGGGAGTTCATTAAATAATTTGATTAGATGAACTTAATTATCATGAACTTAGTCTAAAAATGTCTTTACAATCTATCCTATAGATCTAATGGCCCACGCTAATGTTTCCGTCAACTTCAACGCATTCCTAGAGAAAACTAAGCTGAAAGACGATGGAAGCAACTATACAGACTGGGTCCGTAACTTAAGGATCATCCTCATAGATGCCAAGAAAGCATATGTCCTTGAAGCACCGCTAGGTGATGCACCCATTTCCCCAGCAACTCAAGACGTTATGAACGCTTGGCAGTTGCGTAATGATGATTCCTCCCTGGTTCAGTGCGGCATGCTTTACAGCTTAGAATCGGAGCTCCAAAAGCATTTTGAGCAACACGAAGCATATGAGATGTTTCAGGAGCTAAAAATGGTTTTCCAAGCTCATGCCCGGGTCGAGAGATATGAAGTCTCCGACAAGTTCTATAGTTGTAAGATGGAGGAAAACAATTCTGTCAGCGAGCATATACTCATAATGCGTGGGTTGCACAACCTCTTGTCTCAGTTGGGAGTTCATCTTCCAGATGACTCGGTCATTGACATGATCCTCCAGTCTCTTCCATCTAGCTACAAGAGCTTTGTGATGAACTACAATATTCAAGGGATGGAGAAGTCCATTCCTGAGTTATATTTGATGCTGAAATTAGCGGAGGTGGAGATCAAAAAGGAACATCAAGTGTTGCTGGTGAATAAGACCACTAGTTTCAAGAAAGGCACGGGTAAGAAGAACTTCAAGAAGGACGGCAAAGGAGTTGCCACGCCTGGTAAGTCAGTTGCCGGGAAGAAGCTAAAGAATGGACCCAAGCCTGAGACTGAGTGCTTTTATTGCAAGGGAAATGGTCATTGGAAGCGGAACTGCCCCAAGTACTTAGCGGATAAGAAGGCCGGCAACGCCAAAGGTATATATGATATACATGTTATTGATGTGTACCTTACCAACGCTCGTAGTAGCTACTGGGTAATTGATACCGGTGTTGTTGCTCACATATGTAACTCAAAGAGCTGTGGAATAAGTGGAGACTGGCGAAGGACGAGGTGGCGATGCGCGTCGGAAATGGTTCCAAGGTCGATGTGATCGCCGTCGGCACGCTGCCTCTACATCTACCTTCGGGATTAGTTTTAAACCTCAAGAATTGTTATTTAGTACCAGCTTTGAGCATGAACATTGTATCTAGATCTCGTTTGATGCGAGATGGCTACTCATTTAAATCCAAGAATAATGGTTGTTCTATTTATATGAGAGATATGTTTTATGGTCATGCCCCGCTGGTCAATGGTTTATTTTTATTGAATCTCGAATGTGATGTTACACATATTCATAGTGTGAATGCCAAAAGATGTAAGGTTGATAATGATAGTCCCACATACTTGTGGCGCTGCCGCCTTGGTCATATTGGTGTCAACCGCATGAAGAAACTCCATGCAGGTGGAATTTTGGAGTCTCTTGAATCTTGATTATGAATCATTTGACACGTGCGAACCATGCCTCATGGGAGAAATGACCAAGACTCCGTTCTCTGGAACAATGGAGCGAGCAACCAACTTGTTGGAAATAATACATACTAATGTGTGCGGTCCAATGAGCGTTGAGGCTCACGGAGGCTATCGTTATGTTCTCATCCTCACTGATGACTTAAGTAGATATGGGTATATCTACTTAATGAAACACAAGTCTGAGACCTTTGAAAATTTCAAGGAATTTCAGAGCGAGGTAGATAATCAACACAACAGGAAAATAAAGTTCTTACAATCAGATCATGGAGGAGAATATTTGAGTCACGAGTTTTACATGCACTTAAGGAAATGTGGAATTGTTTCACAACTCACGCCGCCTGGAACACCTCAGCAAAATGGTGTGTACGAACATCGTCATCTCACTCTATTGGATATGGTGCGATCTATGATGTCTCTTACCGATCTACCGCTATCATTTTGGGGTTATGCTTTAGAGACTGCCGCATTCACTTTAAATAGGTCACCGTCTAAATCCGTTGAGATGACACCGTATGAATTATGGTTTGGCAAGAAACCTAAGTTGTTGTTTCTGAAAGTTTGGGGATGCGAAGCTTATGTCAAGAAACTTCAACCTAAAAAGCTCAAACCCAAATCGAAAATTGCGTCTTCATAGGATACCCTAAGGAAACTATTAGGTATACCTTCTACCTCAGATCTGAAGGCAAGATCTTTGTTGCCAAGAATGGATCCTTTCTGGAGAAAGAGTTTCTCTCGAAAGAAGTAAGTGGGGGGAAAGTAGAACTTGATGAGGTACCCCCTCTTGAACCTGAGAGTAGCGTAGCTCAGGAAGATGTTTCTGTGGTGTCTGCAGCGACTAGAGAGGAAGTTAATGATGATGATCATGAAACTTTGGATCAAGTTGCTACTGAACTTCGTAGGTCCACGAGGACACGTTCCGCACCAGAGTGGTATGGCAACCCTGTCCTAGAAATCATGTTGTTAGACAACGGTGAACCTTCGAACTATGAAGAAGTGATGGCAGACCCGGATTCCAACAAATGGCTTGAAGACATGAAATCCGCGATAGGATCCATGTATGAAAACAAAGTATGGACTTTGGTGGACTTGCCCAATGATCGGCAAGCCATAGAGAATAAGTGGATCTTTAAGAAGAAGACTGACGCGGATGGTAATGTGACCGTCTATAAGGCTTGGCTTGTCGCTAAGGGTTATCGACAAGTTCAAGGAGTTGACTACGATGAGACTTTCTCACCCGTAGCGAAGCTGAAGTCCGTCCGAATCATGTTAGCAATTGCCACATTCTATGATTATGAGATCTGGCAAATGGACGTCAAAACAGCATTCCTTAACGGTTTCCTTAAGGAAGAATTGTATATGATGCAGCCGGAAGGTTTTGTCGATCCTAAGAATGCTGACAAAGTATGCAAGCTCCAGCGCTCCATCTATGGGCTGGTGCAAGCATCTCGGAGTTGGAACATTCACTTTGATGAAATGATCAAAGCGTTTGGGTTTATACAGACTTATGGAGAAGTTTGTATTTACAAGAAAGTGAGTGGGAGCTCTGTAGCATTTCTCATATTATATGTGGATGACATACTGTTAATGGGAAATGATATAGAACTTTTGGAAAGCACCTACTTGAATAAGTGTTTTTCAATGAAGGACCTTGGAGAAGCTGCTTACATATTAGGCATCAAGATCTATAGAGATAGATCGAGATGCCTCATTGGTCTTTCACAAAGCACATACCTTGACAAGATATTGAAGAAGTTCAATATGGATTAGTCCAAGATGGGGTTCTTGCCTGTATTGCAAGGTGTGAGAGTGAGCGCAGCTCAACGCCCGACCTCGGTAGAAGAAAGAGAAAGATGAGTGTCATCCCCAATGCCTCGGCCATAGGCTCTAATATGTATGCCATGTTGTGTACCAGACCTGATGTGAACCTTGCCATAAGTTTCGTAGGGAGGTACCAAAGTGATCCCGGTATGGAACACTGGACAGCGGTCAAGAATATCCCGAAGTACCTGAAAAGGACTAAGGATATGTTTCTCTTTTATGTAGGTGCCGAAGATCTCGTCGTAAAGGGTTAAGTCGATGCTAGCTTTGACACGGATCTGGATAACTCCAAGTCACAAACCGGATATGTGTATATTTTGAATGGTGGGGCAGTCAGCTGGTGCAGTTGCAAGCAAAGCGTCGTGGCGGGATCTACATGTGAAGCGGAGTACATAGCTGCTTCGGAAGTAGCGCAAGAAGGAGTCTGGATGAAGGAGTTTATCACCGACCTAGGAGTGATTCCCAATGCATCGGGTCCGGTGACTCTCTTCTGTGACAACACTGGAGCTATTGCCATTGCCAAGGAGCCCAGGTTTCACAAGAAGACCAAGCACATCAAGCGCTGCTTCAACTCCATTCATGAATATATTCAATATGGAGACATAGATATTTGTAAAGTACATACGGATCTGAATGTCGCAGATCCATTGATTAAACCTCTTCCACGAGCAAAACATGATCAGCACCAGAACTCTATGGGTGTCGACTCATCACAATGTAACTAGATTATTGACTCCAGTGCAAGTGGGAGACTGTTGGAAATAAGCCCTAGAGGCAATAATAAAATGGTTATTATTATATTTCCTTGTTCATGATAATTGTCTATTGTTCATGCTATAATTGTATTAACCAGAAACTGTAATACATGTGTGAATATATAGACCACAACATGTCCCTAGTGAGCCTCTAGTTAACTAGCTTGTTGATCAATAGATGATTGTGGTTTCCTGACCATGGACATTGGATGTCATTGATAACGGGATCACATCATTGGGAGAATGATGTGATGGATAAGACCCAATCCTAAGCACAACACAAGATCGAGTAGTTCGTTTGCTAGAGCTTTTCTAATGTCAAGTATCTTTTCCTTAGACCATGAGATTGTGCAACTCCCGAATGCCGTAGGAATGCTTTGGGTGTATCAAACGTCACAATGTAACTGGGTGACTATAAAGGTGCACTACAGGTATCTCTGAAAGTGTCTGTTGGGTTGGTATGAACCGAGACTGGGATTTGTCACTCCGTATGTCGGAGAGGTATCTCTGGGGCCACTCGATAATGCATCATCATAATGAGCTCAATGTGACTAAGGAGTTAGTCACGGGATCATGTGTTACGGAACGAGTAAAGAGACTTGCCGGTAATGAGATTGAACAAGGTATAGGGATACCGACGATTGAATCTCGGGCAAGTAACATACCGATTGACAAAGGGAATTGTATACGGGATTAATTGAATCCCCGACATCGTGGTTCATTTTATGAGATCATTGTGGAACATGTGGGAGCCAATATGGGTATCCAGATCCTGCTATTGGTTATTGGCCAGAGAGATGTCTTGGTCATGTCTGCATGGTTCCCGAACCCGTAGGGTCTACACACTTAAGGTTCGGTGATGCTAGAGTTGTAATAGGAAATTGTATGTGGTTACCGGAAGTTGTTCGGAGTCCCGTATGAGTCACGAGGAGTTTCGGAATGGTCCGGAGGTGAAGATTTATATATGGGAAGTCCAGTTTCAGTCGCCGGAAGGTTTCAGGGGTTATCGGTATTGTACCGGGACCATCGAAAGGTGTCCGGGGGTCCACCGGGTGGGACCACCTACCCCGGGGGACCAAGTGGGCTGAATATGGGTGGGAACCAGCCCCCTAGTGGGCTGGTGCACCCCCAAGGGCCCAAGGCGCCTAGGGTTGGAAACCCTAGGGGGTGGGGGCGCCTCCGACATGCTTGGGGGGCAAGTTTCCCCCTCCCCCCCCATCTAGATGGATCTAGGGGGCCGGCCCCCTCTTCCCTTCCCCTTATAAATAGTGAGGGGGTGGGAGGGCAGCCGCACCCTTCCCCTGGCGCAGCCCTTGCCCCTTCAAACTCCTCCTCCTCCGTAGTGCTTAGCGAAGCCCTGCCGGAGAACCAGAAGCTCCACCACCACGCCGTCGTGCTGCCGGAGTTCTCCCTCAACTTCTCCTCTCCCCTTGCTGGATCAAGAAGGAGGAGACGTCCCCGGGCTGTACGTGTGTTGAACGCGGAGGTGCCATCCATTCAGCGCTTGGATCGAATTCCACGATTTGAATCGCCGCGAGTACGACTCCATCAACCACGTTCTTGTAACGCTTCCGCTTAGCGATCTTCAAGGGTATGAAGATGCGCCCCATCTCTCTCGTTGGTAGCATCTCCTAGATTGATCTTGGTGACACGTAGGAAAATTTTGAATTATTACTACGATACCCAACAGTAACAACACAAGATGAGGAACTTCATGACAATCAACCAAAAGATATAGCAGAAAGTAAAATCTTCAAAGACCACTAGTCGGATCCAGATTGGATAAGTTGTACAACTGAAGAAGATTGTCTGGATAGCCACCATCTACCCTCAATGCTACTAGTCTCCAGCCTAGAGTGGCTCTAAAGGTCTCACTTGTTGTGTGTTTGATTAGTTTTGTTCCCAGCATCGGTGTCCTTGGATTTCCCTGTTCTAGCCGCCAAATTGCCCAATTAGTAATCCAAAAGCATAGAGAATGAATCAGAGGAAAATGATTATTAATCTTCCTATCCCTAAAACACATCATTACGACTTCTCCACATTGATCAAAAAATAGCAGGCATACCAACACAAACTAAGTTTTATATTCCTTTGGGAAACTTTAAGTCAAACCCCACAACAATTATTCAAATTAGCAGGAATACTTTTAAAATTGAAAGCATATTGTTCAAACTTTAGACAAGTTTAGCAAGAGGACACTGAAGGGACTTTCAGGCTCTGTTTATCTCTTGGAGCTAGTATCTTAGAGTAGAAGGTACTGAAATTCTCCTATGTCCCTTGGCGGCTAGGGAAAATTCTCCCCTCCAGGTTTTGCCGGCAAGCACGCGGATTCACCTACCCTCTGCTTGCTGCTCGGACAACTGGTGGCGGGGAGGGGACTTTCGATGTCTCCGCTCCGGTCAGTAGTTAAGGTTTTTTAGTACTCACAGGTGCGGTGCTCAGGTGGATGGCGACACTTTTTCTTTGAGTTTGTCTTTCAGGCTTCGATCCTCATTGAGTTCATCCATCCGGACATAATATACGGAGCTCTGGCTTAGACTATTGTCGTCTCCTTGGGACGGTGAGGTCGGGGTTTCTCATCGTGTGGCGAGATTTTGTGTCAGGTGCTTCAGATCTATTCAAGGGTTCAAAGGCAATGATTCTAGTGAAGCAACCTGTGGTTGGATGGTTAGAGGGACAGTGGTATCCCCTGCTCACCAGGGTTCAAGTCCCGGTGCTCGCATTGTTCCTGGATTTATTTCAAGATTTTTTGGCAACACGCTTTCAGTGGGAGGAGACGTTCCCGTCGACGACGAGGCGCCTACGGTGACTTTGTAAATCTCAAGATAATATGTTGGCTCGGTCTCTCGGAGGTGCTCATAGGGGTAGGGTGTGCGTGTGTGCATTCATAGGGGTGAGTGTATGCATGTATGTATGAGCGCTTGCTTCTGTATTGTGTTAAAAAATGGCAACGAGTGTGGCTCCAGGACGTCGGTGCTTAGGGTCACGTCCACGAAGACTTCTTGGTTGCCATCGACAAAGTCAAGCCGTCTCCAGTAGGGTAGCGGCGACGGCGGTGTGCTGGCAACTCGTTTTTGCAGCGGTAGTGGTAGTTCAGTGGTCTTAGAATCTCGATGTAATTTTTATTACGTTTGAGGTGCTTTGTACTTTGCATGAATGATACGTCTCCAACGTATCTATAATTTATGAATCATTAATGCTATTTTATTATCTGTTTTAAATGATTATGGGCTTTATTATACACTTTTATATTACTTTTGGGACTAACCTATTAACCGGAGGCCCAGCCCATATTGCTGTTTTATTGCCTGTTTCAGTATTTCGAAGAAAAGGAATATCAAACGGAGTCCAAACGGAATGAAACCTTCGGCAGTGTGATTTTTTGGAAGAATATGATCCTGGAGACTTGGAGTTCATGTCAGAAGATCCTCGAGGCATCCACGAGATAGGAGGGCCCCCCCTGTAGGGGGCGCCCCCTGTCTCGTGAGCCCCTCGAGCACGTCCCGACTAACTTCTTTCGCCTATATAAGCCTACGTACCCTAAAAACATCGAATATCAAGATAGACCGGGAATCCCGCCGCTGCAAGCCTCTGTAGCCACCAAAAACCTCTCAGGAGCCTGTTCCGGCACCCTGTCGGAGGGGGAATCCATCACCAGTGGCCATCTTCATCATCCCGGCGCTATCCATGACGAGGAAGGAGTAGTTCACCCTCGGGGCTGAGGGTATGTACCAGTAGTTATGTGTTTGATCTCTCTCTCTCTCTCGTGTTCTCTCTACGGCACGATCTTAATGTATCGCGAGCTTTGTTATTATAGTTGGATCTTATGATGTTTCTCCCCCTCTACTCTCTTGTGATGAATTGAGTTTCCCTCTTGAAGTTATCTTATCGGATTGAGTCTTTATTTGAGAACACTTGATGTATGTATTGCCGTGTTTATCTGTGGTGACAATGGGATTTCACGTGCCACTTGATGTATGTTTTGGTGACCAACTTGCGGGTTCCGCCCATGAACCTATGCATAGGGGTTGGCACACGTTTTCTTGACTCTCCAGTAGAAACTTTGGGGCACTCTTTGAAGTACTTTGTGTTGGTTGGATGAATCTAAGATTGTGTGATGCATATCATATAATCATGCCCACGGATACTTGAGGTGACAATGGAGTATCTAGGTGACATTAGGGTTTTGGTTGATTTGTGTCTTAAGGTGTTATTCTAGTACGAACTCTTTAATTGATCAATCCGAAAGAATAACTTTGAGGTGGTTTCGTACCCTACCATAATCTCTTTGTTTGTTCTCCGCTATTAGTGGCTTTGGAATGACTCTTTGTTGCATGTTGAGGGATTGTTATATGATCTATCTATGTTATTATTGTTGAGAGAACTTAGACTAGTGAAAGTATGAACCCTAGGCCTTGTTTCCTATCATTGCAATACCGTTTACACTCACTTTTATCATTAGTTACCTTGCTGTTTTTATATTTTCAGATTACAAAACCTTTATCTACCATCCATATTGCACTTGTATCACCATCTCTTCGCCGAACTAGTGCACCTATACAATTTACCATTGTATTGGGTGTGTTGGGGACACAAGAGACTCTTTGTTATTTGGTTGCAGGGTTGTTTGAGAGAGACCATCTTCATCCTACGCCTCCCACGGATTGATAAACCTTAGGTCATCCACTTGAGGGAAATTTGCTACTGTCCTACAAACCTGTGCACTTGCAGGCCCAACAACATCTACAAGAAGAAGGTTGTGTAGTAGACATCAAGCTCTTTTCTGGCGCCGTTGCCGGGGAGGTGAGTGCTTGAAGGTATATATTTAGATCTTGCAATTGAATCTTTTTGTTTCTTGTTTTATCACTAGTTTAGTTTATAAAATAAAACTACCAAAAAATGGAATTGAGTTTGTCTCATACGCTTCATCTTTTTAATATCCTTCGTAAGTTTGATGAAAAGGAAAATTGTGCTCAAGTGCTAGAAGAAGAATGCATTAGAATGTTTGGCACTAGATCTTTGTATGATGAGCATGATTGCAATGTTGTTAGTATGAATTCCTTGAATATTCATGATGCTAATGATATGCAAACCCACAAGCTTGGGGAAGCTATGTTTGATGAATATGATATATTTTCTCCCCCAAGTTTTGATGAGCAAATTTATTTTGATTATAGCATGCCTTCTATTTATGATGATTATATTGATGAAAGTGGGTTTGGAAGAGTGTCAACTTTAGAAAGTAGTAATCCCACTTTTTTGGAGGATGTTGAATCTTATTGTGATGAACATGAAAGTGGATTTGGAAGAGTGTCAACTTTATTTAGTGATGATTCCACTATTTTGGAAGAGGTTCCAATTGATTATGAGAACAAAGTTGCTGTCTATGATGATTATTGTGATGACTTGTATGCTATTAAGATAATGATAACCATGAAACTTGTCATCATGATTGTAGTTTTCAATTGGATTATGCCTCACATGATAATTATTTTGTTGAGTTTGCTCCCACTACTATTCATGAGAAGAAATTTCCTTATGTGGAGAGTAGTAAATTTTCTATGCTTCTAGATCATGAAAAGAATGCTTTAGGTGCTGGTTATATTGTTGAATTCATTCATGATGCTACTGAAAATTATTATGAGGGAGGAACATATGCTTGTAGGAATTGCAATAATATCAAGTTTCCTCTCTATGTGTTGAAAATCTTGAAGCTATGCTTGTTTTACCTTCCTATGCTAGTTGATTATTGGTCCCATAAGTTGTTTTCTCACAAAATCCCTATGCATAGGAAGTGGGTTAGAATTAAATGTGCTAGTCATATGCTTCATGATGCTCCCGTTATGTTTCAATCGTTATCTTTTATGTGAGCATCATTGTCATCACCATGCCTAGCTAGGAAGGCATTAAAGAAAAGCGCTTGTTGGGAGACAACCCAATATTTATTCTTACTATGTTTGTGTGTTCTCATGATTATGCTACTGTATTAATCATGTTTTATAGCTTTTGTTTCAATGAAGTGCCAAGTAAGACCTTTAGGATAGCTTACGGTGATAGTTGTGTTGATCCTGCTGAAAATCAAAAACTTTTGCACCCATTAAATTAGTTTTGTTAATTCACAGAAACGTGCTTTTGATCTTATTCTTTTTGATCTAGATTGGTACACTAATTTTTTAGGACTTCCTAATTTGGTAGGATTTTTGGAGTTCCAGAAGTATATGTTTTATACAGATTACTATAGACTGTTTTGTTTTTGACAGTTTCTTTTTTCTATGTGTTGTTTGCTTATTTTGATGAATCTATGAGTAGTATCGTAGGATATGAACCATAGATAAGTTGGAGTACATTATATATTACACCAATATGAATTTAGAATTAATTCATTACAGTACCTATATGGTGATTTATTTTCTTATACTAACGGAGCTTACGAGTTTTCTGTTGAGTTTTGTGTTGTGGAGTTTTCAAGTTTTGGGTAAAGATTCGATGGACTATGGAATAAGGAGTGGCAAGAGCCTAAGCTTGGGGATGCCCAAGGCACCCCAAGGCAATATTCAAGGACAACCAAGAGCCTAAGCTTGTGATGCCCCGGATGGCATCCCCTCTTTCGTCTTCGTTCATCGGTAACTTTACTTGGAGCTATATTTTTATTCACCACATGATATGTGTTTTGCTTGGAGCATCATTTTCTTTTGTTAGTATTTACTTGCTGTTATTTAGAATAATTTTTTTGCATATTTAGTTTCAACAAAAAAAAGTCAAGGATAGCCTTTGCCATGCTTATTTTGCTACTATACATGTTGCTGTTTGAAAACAGAAAGTTTACCGCTGTTGCAAAAATTCCCTAGAAAAGTCAGAGCATGATATAATGTTGAAACTTTTTGAATAATGAGATCTGATAAACTTACTTCAGTGGGAATTTTATTTCATAATATTTGGAGTTAGGGAATTATGATGAATCTTGTATTCTTTACAGACTATACTGTTTTGACAGATTGCTGTTATGTTTGCATTGTGTGCATATGTTTGCTTGTTTAATGATTCTATTTGAGGATAGGAGTATTAAATATGCAGAGGCATTTAGTATGCAATGTTGAATAATAATTTTAGTGATTTGTTACAGTAGAAAATGATAAGGTTTTGCATTGGTTTATACTAACCTATCTCACGAGTTTTTGTTGAGTTTGTTGTGGATGAAGCCTTTGATAAAAAGAGAAACCATGATATGAGAGGAATTAAGGAGACACAAATATTCAAGCTTGGGGATGCCCAAGGAACCCCAAGATAATATTTCAAGAAGTCTCAAGCATCTAAGCTTGGGGATGCCCCGGTATGCATCCCACCTTTCTTCTTCAACAACTATCGGTTAGTATTGGTTGAGCCTAAGTTTTTGCTTCTTCACATGAGTTGTGCTACCCTTGCAACGTCATTTTGTTTTGCTTTGCTTTCTGTTTGAATACAATACCAAGATCTGAAATTCTTTAATGAAAGAGAGTCTTCACATATTTACATAATTATTTAGCTACCCATTGATCTTCTCTTATATCTTGTTGGAGTAGTTTGTCATTTACTCGTGTGCTTCACTTATATCCTATGAGTAAATGCTTGAATGAGTTGAATGTCATAAATCTGAAATTATATATGCCTCATTTGCTTATCCCATGGGGAGTAATGACTTCACATCTAAGAAGTAGAGGTTGTAAATTTATTGAAGGTTAGCAAGCGTTGTATTGGTCATTTGAACAATTCATGAAAGAATATTGAAGGAAGAGAGATGCCACATATAAATACACTATCCTAGACATCTTTTATAATTGGGAGCACTCATTAAGTATGACATGCTAAAGAGTCGATGTTGGACAAGGAAGACAACGTAATGGGTTATGTTTTCGCACATCTCAATTAAAGTATATTGTCATGGATCATTCAAACATGTTGAGCTTGCCTTTCCACCTCATGCTAGCCAAATTCCTTGCACCAAGTAGAGATACTACTTGTGCTTCCAAATATCCTTAAACCCAGTTTTGCCATGAGAGTCCACCATACCTACCTATGGATTGAGTAAGATCCTTCAAGTAAGTTGTCATCGGTGCAAGCAATAAAAATTGCTCTCTAAATATGCATGACTTATTAGTGCGGAGAAAATAAGCTTTGTATGATCTTGTTATGGAAGCAATAAAAGCGACGGACTGCATAATAAAGGTCCATATACAAGGGGCAATGTAAAGTGACGTTCTTTCGCATTAAGATTTTGTGTATCCAACCCTAAAAGCGCATGACAACCTCTGCTTCCCTCTGCGAAGGGCCTATCTTTTACTTTATGTCTTTTACTTTTATGCAAGAGTCAAGGTGATCTTCACCTTTCCCTTTTTCATTTTATCCTTTGGCAAGCACTTTGTGTTGGGGTGATCCTGATATATATATATCCAATTGGATGTAAGTTAGCATGAACTATTATTGTTGACATCACCCAAAGGTGAATACGTTGGGAGGCAACACTATAAGCCCCTATCTTTCTCGGTGTCCGATTGAAACTCCATAACCATTAGTATTGCGTGAGTGTTAGCAATTGTAGAGGACTATATGATAGTTGAGAATGTGGAGTTTGTTATTCCTGAAAATAAGATGAATTGTAATTGTTTGATGACTGAGAACGAAGTTTGCTAGTTTTCAAGAAAGTTTATGGTCTATGCTTTGACATGTGAATTGCTTGTTACTTTATCGTGAGAAGTTTTATGAGATGAACTACTGTTATGACATATTATCATGCTAGAAAAGGTGATTGAAATTATCATTGATCAAACTTGTGCACCTTCTAGCATTCACACTTCATAAATTCTTTCTTTTATCATTTACCTACTCAAGGACGAGTAGGAATTAAGCTTGGGGATGCTGATACGTCTCCAACGTATCTACAATTTATGAAGCATTCATGCTATTTTATTATCTGTTTTGAATGATTATGGGCTTTATTATATACTTTTATATTACTTTTGGGACTAACCTATTAACCGGAGGCCCAGCCCATATTGCTGTTTTATTGCCTGTTTCAGTATTTCGAAGAAAAGGAATATCAAACGGAGTCCAAACGGAATGAAACCTTCGGCAGCGTGATTTTTTGGAAGAATATGATCCTGGAGACTTGGAGTTCACGTCAGAAGATCCTCAAGGCAGCCACGAGATAGGAGGGCGCGCCCCCCTGTCTCGTGGGCCCCTCAAGCACCTCCCGACCGACTTCTTTCGCCTATATAAGCCTACGTACCCTAAAAACATCGAATATCAAGATAGATCGGGAGTTTCGCTGCCGCAAGCCTCTATAGCCACCAAAAACCTCTCGGGAGCCCGTTCCGGCACCCTGCCGGAGGGGGAATCCATCACCGGTGGCCATCTTCATCATCCCGGCGCTATCCATGACGAGGAGGGAGTAGTTCACCCTCGGGGCTGAGGGTATGTACCAGTAGCTATGTGTTTGATATCTCTCTCTCGTGTGCTCTCTATGGCACGATCTTGATGTATCGTGAGCTTTGTTATTATAGTTGGATCTTATGATGTTTCTCCACCTCTACTCTCTTGTGATGAATTGAGTTTCCCTCTTGAAGTTATCTTATCGGATTGAATCTTTATTTGAGAACACTTGATGTATGTCTTGCCGTGTTTATCTGTGGTGACAGTGGGATTTCACGTGCCACTTGATGTATGTTTTGGTGACCAACTTGCGGGTTCCGCCCATGAACCTATGCATATGGGTTGCACACATTTTCTTGACTCTCCGGTAGAAACTTTGGGGCACTCTTTGAAGTACTTTGTGTTGGTTGGATGAATCTGAGATTGTGTGATGCATATCGTATAATCATGCCCACGGATACTTGAGGTGACAATGGAGTATCTAGGTGACATTAGGGTTTTGGTTGATTTGTGTCTTAAGGTGTTATTCTAATACGAACTCTTTAATAGATCGATTCGAAAGAATAACTTTAAGATGGTTTCGTACCCTACCATAATCTCTTTGTTTGTTCTCCGCTATTAGTGGCTTTGGAGTGACTCTTTGTTGCATGTTGAGGGATTGTTATATGATCTATCTATGTTATTATTGTTGAGAGAACTTGCACTAGTGAAAGTATGAACCCTAGGCCTTGTTTCCTATCATTGCAATACCGTTTACGTTCACTTTTATCATTAGTTACCTTGCTGTTTTTATATTTTCAGATTACAAAAACCTTTATCTACCATCCATATTGCACTTGTATCACCATCTCTTCGCCGAACTAGTGCATCTATACAATTTACCATTGTATTGGGTGTGTTGGGGACACAAGAGACTCTTTGTTATTTGGTTGCAGGGTTGTTTGAGAGAGATCATCTTCATCCTACGCCTCCCACGGATTGATAAACCTTAGGTCATCCACTTGAGGGAAATTTGCTACAAACCTGTGCACTTGCAGGCCCAACAACGTCATCCTACAAAGATGTGCACTTGCGGGCCCAACAACGTCTACAAGAAGAAGGTTGTGTAGTAGACATCAATGAACTTTGATAACATATCTGGATTTTTTAAAAAAGTTTAGCAAGATACAAGAACATCTATCTGTAGAGATACTAAGCTCTCATGATTTGAAGCATCCTGGTGCTTTGAGGGTTGTGGGTCGCGGGGCCCCACCTATAAGGGTGTGTGCTACTTAGTTTTATTTCTTTTTTTACATTTTAATTCATGAGCTTTTATTAAAATTTGTGAATATTAAAAAACATACAAAGTTTAAAAAAAGATTCATTAATATTTATTAAATTCATAAATATTTTTAAGGTTTACAATCATTTTTACTCTTTGTGAACATTTTTCAAATTTGGAAACTTATTTAATTTACAAAAAAATTAAGTCCATAAATATATTTTAAATTCATGAATGTTTTCTAAAATTTACGGCTTTTAAATTTGTATTTTTATAATCCTTGAACACCTTTTAATTTAACGTTCTTTTTCAAATAAAAAAGATAGCAACTTTTCTGAGCTAGCAGTCGGGAGAGCGAAAAGAATTAAACGAACGAGAGGAGCAAAGAGTCAAGCTGAGCAAGTGAGAGTTTCGTGGGCTCCTCTTGCGAGCGTTATAATAACAATTCTACGGTTTCAGCTTGGAATAGAAGCTGCCAAGAGGCTTAAACAACCACCACCGACCAACACCGAGGTCACAACGTGTATAGACACCACAAACGCACCAAACGGCTCCATTCTCTTGTTGAACAAATATTGTCTCTGACAGCAACCCGGACAATATACGGAATGAAAAACACCTCCATAACATAATTAAAACACAAGCCAACACAGATAAAATAAAATAAAAATTGATTACAATAATCTACTGGATATAAAAGAATCAATCCCACGAGTGAAGATCGGCGTGGCGAAACCAGTGTTACCCTTCTACAGTAGTAATAAATGATCCATGGTTTTATCTTTTTTTTTTTAGAATCATCCATGGTTTTATCTTGTCCACCGTACCAAAAGGTAGCACCTTTTGTGTAGGGACCTTACCTGCTCATGGGCCGGCCATCTGGTGGTAAAGCCAAATCTTCGTGGGCTATATCGGCCGCTCAAGCCCAACTTTCCAGTCCATCTCGCACAGTAGTGGTGAGGGGGGAAATGAAGGTAAGGAAAATCTCCAACTGCTACAGGTCCAAAACCCAAAGCCCCAGCCAGCCATGCCGACCGGCGTGGCCACCCCCTTCCCCTACCCCAAACCCCCGCAATCCCCTCGCCTCCTCCACCGCAGCCGCCACTGCTCCGGCCACCGCCTCCTCCTCGCCACCTCCTCCCCCTTCCGCCCAGATTCCTCACCCCTCGCCTGCCCCAGGCGCAGGCGCAGCTCCGTCGCCGCCACCCATGCCGCCTCCTCCTCTGACCCCGCCCTCTATTCCTTCCCCTCCTCCCCGACCCCGCCTCCGCGCCCGCCCCCGGCCTCGGCCCCTCCGGAGCCCCCCTCCACCGTGGCCCGCGCCGGCCGCAGCAAGAAGAAGCCCGCCGGCGGCCGCATCGAGGGCGGCGGCGACGTGCGGCGCGAGGCCAAGTCCCGGGCCAAGCGCCGCAGCCGCCGCCTCTCCGAGAACGCCTTCTACCGCCGGAAGCGCCGCGCTGCCTCGGGGCAGGCCGACGCCTTCACCGACGAGGAGCTCGAGATGATCGGCCTCGGATACGACCGCTCCGTCCGCTTCATGGACGGGCCGGACGACCCGCGCCTCCGCCACCCGCACGACTGGTACAGGTTCGGCGCCTTCGGGCCCTACTCCTGGCGCGGCATCGTCGTGGGGCCACCCATCCGCGGACGCTTCTCCGACGACCGCGTCTCCCTCATGTCCGAGGTGGCCGACCACGACGAATGGGACCGCAACGAGCAGTTCGAGATGTCCAACCAATTTTCCCACCGTCTCAACGAGCTCAATGATGCCGTAGGCTTCCGGTACTACTGGGTCTTCGTGCGGCACCCTAGGTGGCGCCCCGACGAGCCACCATGGCAGCAGTGGACGCTCTCGGCCGAGGTCGCCGTCCAGGCCAGCAAGGACCAGCGGCTGGATAAGTGGAGCCTCATGGGCCGGTTTGGTAACGCGACACGCGAGCTAATCACTCGCTGCGCGGCCTGGACGCGCCCCGACATCCTATACGTCAAGCGGCCGCTGTACCAGTCGAGGTTCGAGCCACAGGAGGAATTCTTCAGCCGGCTCCGCCCGTTGGTTGATCCCTCAACAGAGAACCAGTTTTTGTTTGACCTTGAGCAGGATGGCAGGGTCATTCAGACGACCTACTTTGGGGGTCTTTGCAGGATTGTGAAGGCAAGCCCAAAGTCTTATGTGGATGATGTTGTAAATGCATACTCGAAGCTGAGTGAGGCGGACAAGTCACGCTGTCTGGAGTTCTTGCTCACAAACCATCCCATGGAGCTACTCCACCCGTACACCAAGGAGTGGAAAGTGAAGCTAGAGGAGATGGAGCTTGGGTGTGATGCACCTGATGAGAGTGACGATGAGGGTGGTGATGAGACTGGAAGTGAGGTCATTGATTGGGTTGAGGATGAAGAGGTTGATGTGATTGATGATACTGAGGATGATGATTATGAGGATGAGGAAGTGGTTGACGTTAGTGAAGAGGTGGAAGCAGATGAAATAATAGAAAGTAGTGAGGAGAATGAGGACTACTGGGACGAGCAATGGGATAAAGCGATGAAAAGTTCTGATAAAATGGAGAAACTGGTCAAGACCAGGGTTGAGAAATCATATGAGTATAATAATCGACAAATGCAACAGCAGAAAGATATGGAATCGCAAATGGGCACTTCAAACACAATGATTATGCAGCAGGAGCAGGCCGAGGAGGATGAGGTGAAGTTGGTACATCAGGAAAGTGCAAGGAGCAGAAGTGCGCTGGTCAGAGTGAAGCGTGAGTCCCCTCCAGGGCTCTTCCTGAGGGCAGCCGTCCGGCCATTCACTTACAGGAATCTTGTCAAGGAAATTGTTCTGATGAGACACCAAATTATTGATGGAGAGATAGTTTAGCTTCAAAATTTCAGCAACTGGAGAATTGCAGAGACTGCGCAAACAAGGTTCTGAAGAAGCATCTTCCTCGGTTATTTACAATGTTTAGCTGTATTTAGAGCGTGTTGGTCTTCTTTGTAGTTCTGAACCTAGGGAATACACAAGTCATGTAATTCTTCCCCTGCAAAAGTTTTTAATGAAATTTGAGATTTGAAGCTCATATGTCTGATATATTGAGTTCTCCCCAATGAAGTTTAGTATGGCTTAGTTCATGTCTAGGGTTGATTTTTCTTGGTTTGGTTATTATAACAACTGTTACAGTACTATCTAATGTGGCGTATGGAGTTATTTTCCTGTCACTTGCTCCTCTGTATAATCAACAAAAAACCAGACTGCTCAACCGAAACTCGGAAGAACGGACAGGCACAAAGGTCTACAGCAAGCTGGGCATCAAGGAGATGCTGCTAAACTATAGGGCGACTGTGCTAGGCAATCTGCTGACACATAAATAAGAAGATTCAGATATTTCTCAAAAAAAAAAGAGAAGCAATTAAGTGTTTAACTGAGCTAAAACAATGACTGGTCTGATCTCAGCTGAATGTGAAGTTTTAGCCATCTAGCAACTTTTCTTTTTCCCGAAGACATTCTGAACATGCCCTAAAAATTGTCCAGCAACCGTTCCCCCTTTCCCAAAAGCTACTAAAAAGCCATGACAAGAACTCCATGCCGACAAATTAACATGATTTTTAGCTTCCCCTCAAAAAATTCTGCGGGAGCCTTCAAGAATCCGCAGAGCCAGCTTTACATTTAAAAAAAATAGTTGTAAAGCTCGACGATCAAACCGATATCCCATGATCGAAAGGGCCCTTGTCCTGAGATATAAAAATCCCCCTCAAGTTTTGTCAAAAGGTGAATGATCAGCAGACAGGATTAGAAGGCCTACACATGACGCTAGAATAAACAATGGTTAAGAGGCTTCAGCTGGAATGCTCTTTGGGCGGGCGGCAATAAGTGAAAAAAGGATTTTACCTGATGCATGCACCACATCTAAGCTTTAAGCCACCAAATTTGCTTTAAGATGTTGATTATTACACCAACCAGCAATGAGAAACTGCTGCCCCTCACTGGAGTCTTGCTTTAGAAGAAGCAATGTTGGGAGTTGCTCAACTATTCCTCACCAATGGCAACTCTGTTTTGGATGACCTGCAAGCACTATTCCTACTGCAAACCATGCTGACTTCTTGAGGGGCTGATGGCTAATGATTCAACAGTTAATGAAATTCCCTCCTGCAATGTGCCAAAGCTCATTATTCCAAAATGGGAAAGGCTATGGCACTGTAGCTGCAAGCAAGTGGGGGGCATCAGCACCTTCTGCTTGATATGCTGATTTTCTGTTGACCCAGCACACAATCAGCTAAGAGTTCTCAACACTCGTTGAATTCAAAACTCAAAGCTATATAACAACATCGACACCATAGTACAGTGATACTTAAGAACTGAAGAATTTCAAGTGACCCATACAGTTGTACACCATGTATATTCCCCCAGCCTCCTGTGAGAATTAGCTCATATATAATGTCCTGACTTGCATATTTTGTTAATAGAATTTATGCTACAGCATGAGAGACTGAATCCCAGTTCACTGAACATTCCACTAGATTCTCGCGTTCTGCCGCTACGGGATACGACACTGCAGCTCTACGGTCAGTAACCCATACAGTGTACGTCTTTGCTCCAGCATTGCAGTATTGCACGCATGGCAATGATGCTAGGAAAGTTCTGTAGCATCTTATGGATGACACCCTCATCCTGCTGCCTTTTCCCAATTTTCTTCTGCAGCAGTGGCAACCCAATCTCCAAACATGGCATGTTCTCCCACAGAAGCCTCTGATTATCAGTAGAATAGATGGGACCATTGGACCCAGGAAAACCTAAGTACCCCCTCTTTGCAGCATGGTTCCAATTTTTAAATCGGTTCAAGTATGAAATCCAGCACCAAAGTGCGTACTAAGACTCCCCGAATGTTTAAGGACGGTTACGCTGATGTTTTTTTATGATAAAGGCTCCGAGGTCCCCATTTTGATTCCATCTTCTTTGTGTGCAGCTAAAGCATGAATGGGTGAAGCTAATGATTTACCCCACCCTTATTCCCCCAAAAAGCCCACTAACACGCTTGTTTAATCAGTGTTTTGGGGTATTAAACTCACTGCCTCTCTGTGACACCTGTCTTGTTTAAGATTTTTTACAGCTAAAAGTTGGATTAAAGTGGTTGGAGCTATCCTAGTGATCTGATGGAGGATCTGGTTCCTGCCAAGGCATTCTATTCGGCTGCAGGTGGGAAGCTGCCCCTGCACAACCACCAAAGATCAAAGCATATCTCTGTCCTGTATAAATCTCTGATCAGTTGCTAACGTCTGGTGGAACTAGCTGTTGGCATGGAGCCGGATCACAGAGGCCTGATGGCGATCATGCGTGAAGAGCCGCCGCCGTCTGAGGAGCCGATGGACCTGCTGTCGAGCGCGTGGTGCAGCTCGGCGATCCAGGTTCTTCAGACGGGTCCGAAGGAGGAGGATCGCTCGCTGGCGCTGGTGGAGCACCCTGTCATGGGGCTTGACGATGATAGGAGAGACCTGTCGCAGCTGCAGGTAAGTGTAGGTAACTTCAGTGTACTGTAGCACATAACATTTTGTCAGGAGATCACGCTCAAGATGACAGACAATGGATGCCCCGGATGATTTTGCAGAGGAGTGATCGTAGCTTGGTTGTTGACGACAGCGGCTTCGGTGGCGCGGCGCAGCCGCAATGGAAATACGACGATCTGAAGGTATTCAGTTGATGCGGCCATGTGATGATCATGGTGTTTTCAGTCTGATGTTAACTGTGTGTGTGTGTCTTTTGGTGGTGTTTTTCAGTCATGGATATGGTTGCAGAAGGCAATTCACCCGGAGCTGGACTACGACAACAAGAAGAAATGGGTGAGTGTTAGGTTTAATTGGCATGATTTGCAAGATGCAACATAATCGTGACGCTAATGGAACGAATCGTGCAGTAGAAGAAGCCAGTTGGCAAATGGTTTGTTGATTGATTTCCAATTAACGCGCGGATCGAGGAGATTTAAATGACACACGATATGCTTCCGTGATCATGTTGGCTTTGTTGTTGGATCTTAAATATTTGAACCTGGTACGTGTGGACGCAGCTCCCGCGCAAGATGGCGGCGCCATGGAGCGGCATCTCGCTCAAGAAGTGGGTCAAGGAGCGGAAGCAGAAGCGCAAGGAGGAGGCGCGGCTGCACAGGGCCGAGGTCCACGCCGCGGTGTCCGTCGCGGGCGTCGCGGCCGTGCTCGCCGCCATCGCCGCGGAGAACTCCGCGCCGGCGGCGCGCGGCTCGGCGTCGGCGTCGATGAGGGAGACGGCGGTGGCCTCAGCGGCCGCGCTCGTGGCGGCGCAGTGCGCGAAGGTGGCCGAGGCCGCGGGCGCCACGCGGGACCAGGTTGCCGCCGCAGTCAACGCCGCGGTGGCCGCCACGGACGCCAGCAACGTGATCACGCTCACCGCCGCCGCCGCCACCTGTAAGCCCTCTCGACCGGCCGGAGACGTTTGGAGATGCGACATGGTTCCAAAGAATTCAGATCACGAGATCATTTTGTCTGCGCGTTGAATTGACAGCACTGCGGGGCGCGGCGGCGCTGCGGGGGAGGCGCGGGGGCAGCGGCGGCCATGGGCAGGGCGAGAGGGCGGACCAGGGTGGCACGGCGCCGTGGCAGGACGACCTGGACTTCGACTTCAACTACGCGAGGTCCAAGGCGGCGCTGGCCAAGGGCGACGAGTTGTTCGTCGCGATGCCGGACGGTAAGTCGGCCGCCGTCGTATCGTGCGTGCCGTGCCATGATCAAACTCTTCTCATGCCATGCTTGTTGCCGTGCGTGCAGGGAAGTGGAAGCTGCACACGGTGTCCGCCGCCACGGACAGGAACGGCAAGGTCGTCCTCCGGATCAAGAAGATGAACCTCGTCATGCAGGCCTTCTCCAACGCGAGAGAATGTAAGAAGCCACCTCGACCGGACGCCCTCTCCTATTCTTGATTCGTCAGCCACATTGCATAACCAAGACGTTCACAGGCGTGGTGGAGGACGTCCGGCCGTGCGCGCCGGAGAAGGCGAGCCGGGAGGCGGAGGCGACGTACCCGGTGGAGGTGAGGACGAGCAGGGGCAAGGTGGAGCTCCGCGCCGACGACTATGCCGTGTACAAGAGGTGGGTCAGCACGGTGACGCACATGCTCACCTCCTCCACCGCCATCACCATGCGCAATTAACCATCGATCCCGCCACCGCCGACCGATCGAATCCAATCCACTGACGTACGTGCGCGACCGGAAGTAACAAAGGGGTCGTACGTGTACATGTGTTCGATTCCAGATCTCGCGTTTCTGGTTTTAATCCCCTCCCAGATTGATGTGTAACTAAATTTAGCCTCTTGATGGGGTGACTTTGTCAATTTTAAAATTTGTTGGCTCAGTCTTTAGGAGATGCTTCACGGAATAGAGTGTGGATGCGTATCTATAGTCATAGGGGATGAGTGTACGCAAACGTTTGTGTTTGTATTATTTCTAAAGAAATGCACTAGGCAAAACTCTAGCAAATGGGCAGACTCTACAATGGTGTAGAGGTACTTAAAAAATAGAGTATTTTGATTGCTCTTCAAAATCAAATGGCTAGATTCTTTGTGGTGAAACCAACCCACGACTCCACCAAGATTCAAGTCTCAGGGGCTGTTTGGATCTCAGCCTAAGCGTGCCACGTCTAAGGTGAGGCGTGCCACAACCCCTTAGGCGTGCGTTTGGTTCTAGACATAGGCTCGCCACAACGCCAAGGATCGTCCGCCGCTGAAATTTCGCCAAAAATGTGGCGCTCGTTTCGCCCGCATTGTTGCTTGCATTTTCCCTAGATTTATTTCAGACTTTTCTGTGATGTTCGTTCAATGTGAGAAGACGTTCCCGTCGACTATGAGGCACATGTGATGACTTAGTCAATCTTATGATGTTATGTCGGCTCAATATCCCAGAGAAGTTCATAGGGATAAAATGTGTTCGTAGGGTGCGTAGGTGTGAGCATGATGTGTATACTATGCTAAAAAAATCAGACTCTCTAAACTAAAGTGTTCATATTTTTTTCATGTGACATCCACTCGTTAATGGGTTATATTTTCTCTTCATATACTTGCCCATCCAACCCGTTGCACATAGTGTAGGAGGATGGTCGCGCAACCAAGCTGGCGAGGGCGCCAGATGCGGTGGTCGACAACCATGTGGAGCTCAGTGGAGGGGGGGGGGGGTGCTAGGCGGCCGAAAATCGGTCGCGGGGTTACCATGGAAGTCAAGTGACGTATGTGAGCTGATGACGTCGATGACACACGTAACATGGTGACAGAGAGCTGAATTTGTACACCCCCCCCCCCCCAAACCGGCAAGATAGATAGGCCTCTTTATTTGCCCCTCTACCTCGAAATATAAAGTCTAAGTGGGTGTTTTTACAGGACTCTATAATTTGTAGGGATAGAGGAAACTTCAGGTAATGTGTTAAAATTCCAAAAAAATTTATTATTTTGATAGTTCTTTTCAAGTATGGAGGAGTTGGAAGAACCTTCTAGAGCCCACTTTGATTCACGAAATTGCAAAAACTTAGGAACAAAAGATATGCAGGATGCTACAAGATTTTGTTCCCACCAAAGTGTGGTTGATTGCACCAAAAACAAATAATTATTGGCATGAGATTTGAGTGGATGAAAAAATTCCTATGAAACATATTTTTCTTAGGAGAAAATTCTATATGATCCAATCTATGAATTAAACCGACATAAGAAAAATTCTATGGATTCTATTACTCTAAGCCCTCTTTGATTCGCAGGATTCTTGTAACTCGGGAATAGGAAAAATACATGATTGGAGGGGCATGCCCACTTGAAATAACCTTGTTGATGTTTGCCAACATAAGGTAGGACCTTTAGGAGGTTGGCTAAAGGGTGGAGTGGGAATATATAAGCTTTCCTTAGGAAAAATAAGAATGAGCTTATGATAGTTTAGATATTAAGGTTGAATCTGAAGAACTCTCTAATGATGGGGGGGGGGGGGGGTAGAAATACTGCGGTTGCTTATACATGTTTTCGATGGTGTAGATGGTCCTGGATAACATAGGGATGCAGAAGATTGTTGTAGACTATTAGAAATATTTCTTTAGGTGGGAGCCTACACCTAATATTAATCTTAGAGAGGATTTTAATAGGGATTATGAGAAAGTTACTAAGGAAGAAAATATAATGTTAGAAGCCAAATTCTCTGAAGAGGAGATGAAGGCTATTATTTTGGGTTCTTACTCAGATGGGGCCCTGGCCCTGATGGGCTTCCATTCATGTTCTTGCAAGTATATTGGCATGTTGCTAAGGGTGGATTAATTAGGATGTTTAATGCTTGGTACAGTGAGGATTTGGATCTATAGATAGACTAAACTTTGCCACAATTACCTTGATACCTAAAGATAATGAGGCTAGGACTATGAATAAGTTCAGCCCCATTAGTTTATTAAATTGTTGGTTTAAGATCTCTGCTAAAGTTCTTTCAAATATATTACCTGTGATTAGGTAAACTGATCTCTGAATTCCAGTATGGCTTTATTAGAGGTAGGTACATACTTGAGAGAGTGGTTACTGCCCATGGGATTGTACGTGATGTACACTCTTCTAGTCAACAAGCTTTAGTTTTTAATATTGATTATGAAAATGCTTAAGACATAGCCTTTATGAGGTGCTTCCCCTTAGAGGGTTTGGGCCTACATGGTTGGGCTGGACTAAGTTTAACCTAAAATGGCTCTGTTGGAGTAAACTAGAATGGAGAGGAGAGTGATGTTTTCCTTATTGGAAAAGGTTTGAGACAAGGGGATCCCATATCCACTCTCCTTTTTAATCAAGTTGTGAATGTTTTCTCTAGGATGTTGGTCAAAGGTTCTCAGGCATGGTTGATTAGGAGGTTATGTCCTAATCTAGTTAGTGGTGCGGTTGTGTGTCTCCAATATGCAAATGATAACCTGCTCTTCCTAGAGAATGATAGTAGGGTAGGTCTTAACCTTAAATGGATTTTGACTTGTTTTGAACAAGTTTCAGCAATGAGGATTAACTATCATAAATAATGCTCTAGTTCCCATTAACATGGAGGCTAATGAGTTGAATCCCTTTGAAGACATTTTCAATTTGTAGTAGGTGAATTCCCTATCAAGTATTTAGGGATTAATTTACATGTTGATATAGTAGGGAAGATCTTCGGATGTTAATTGATAAAATTTTAGCTAGAATTGTAGGTTGGAGAGGAAAGCTCCTCCCTTACTTAGAAAAAAAATACTTAACTAGATCTCTCTTAGCTAGTATTCCTTTGTTTTTGTTAATGTTTTAAGTTCCCTAATTGGGATTTGAGTTAATTTAACTCTTACATGACTAACCGCCTATGGAGTGATAGAGAAGGTGCTTATAAGATTCACCTAGCCAACTGACCTTCTACCTATATGAAGAAACAATAGGGAGGCATGAGTATACCTAATTTCCAGGACATGAATATCTGTTTAGTGGGTTCTTGGGGTGAAAAGATACATGGTTGGGGAGGGGTCTCTTTGGAGGAATATAGTAGATAGTAAATATAACACTAGTGAAAGGATTGATATGATTGACTAGAGGGGGTTGAATAGGCAACTAACAATTTTTAGCTTTTCTTTACCAAATTAAACTTTGCATCAAAGTAGGTTGTTTAGAAATGCAACTAGGTGAACAACCTATATGATGCAACAACAACAAGCACACAAGCAAGCAAGGATATAACACAATATAAGCTTGCACAAGTAAATGTGAGAGATAACCAAGAGAGGAGTCGGTGGAGACGAGGATGCGTTACCGAAGTTCCTTTCCTTTGAGAGGAAGTACATCTACGTTGGAGCGGTGTGGAGGCACAATGCTCCCTAAGAAGCCACCAGGGCCATCGTATTCTCCTCACGCCCTCACACAATGCGAGATGCCGTGATTTCACTATTGGTGCCCTTGGAGGCGGCGAGCGAACCTTTACAAACAAGGTTGGGGCAATCTCCACAACTTAATTGGAGGCTCCCAACGACACCACGAAGCTTCACCACGATGGAATATGGCTCTACGGTGACCTCAACAGTCTAGGGTGCTCAAACACCCAAGAGTAACAAGATCAGCAAGGGATTAGTGGGGGGAATTAGATTTCTCTTGGTGGAAGTGTAGATTCGGGCCTTCTCAACCAATCCCTAGAGAATCAACAAGTATGATTGGCTAGGGAGAGAGATCGGGCGAAAATGGAGTTTGGAGCAACAATGGAGCTTAGGGATGGAACAGATGGTCAACTTGGAGAAGAAGACCCCCTTATATAGTGAGAGGAAAAATCCAACCGTTACCCACTTACTCAGCGTGCGACATGCGGTACTAGCACACAACCATGCGGTAGTACCGCAAGGCACTACAATACTACCGCGTGCGTGGCAGGAGCCAGACGAGGCCCTGTTGCATTGAAGCAATGAGCGATAGAACCGCCGGAGTGGTACTACCGTGCGCCCTTGTGGTACTACCGCAAGGCAGGGTTTGTCTAGGTTGGGAAGACACGAACTAATAAAATTACATCCGTGGCTACTTCCGCTGTGTTTCAATCTGTGCAAAAATCCGACACGGTACTACCGCATGCAGGGAGCGGTACTACTTCGTAGGGTGCGGATGTAAAAAATTACTTCTGCTCCTACTACCGCGCGTGTCACTACGCTGGGCTAGAGGCCACGGTACTACCGCATCCCTGCCGCATCCCTGGCCGGTACTACCGCATCCCTGGCCGGTACTACCATGGGCTACTACGGTACTACTGCTCCCTTGAGCAATACTACCGCATACCACAACACAATAGCACTCGGAGTCCTTCATTTTGCAAAGACACGGATAAACGGTCGGTGCTCCAAAGAAGTAAAGGAAAGGTAGTGCAAAGGAACAGACGTGTACGTGTTGATTCCACCCTAACCTTTCTGACGTGGACCCCCTCTTAATAATACGGCTTTCCTATGACTCAAATCCGCCGAAAAGAAACATAGAGAAACGCCGTCTTCACTTAGGCTCTGAGGGGAAACGAATCGTCTCGTGCCTAGACATGAGATATCTGAAATGCTCAATGCACATGATTAGTCCGCAAAGGCATTGTCATCAATCACCAAAACCACATAGGGAGAAATATGCCCTTACAATCTCCCCCTTTTTGGTGGACTGATGACAATACGGGATTTGCACATAAGGATACAAAAATGAACATAAGCAAACCCACCATCTACAAAATATAGATATGCGCCCCTAGATGTGTGCACTCTATACATATGCTTTGGACTGCAAGGCACACATACTAGGATCAACACTCCCCCTATATTTTATAGGCAAGGCATTCCTTACAACAATATATAAATTACACTAAGCATGGAGGCAAGGTAATGAATATGAGCATAAAGTATAGGGCACAAGATAGCATAGGCTCACAAACTACTAAGCATAAGAGATAATAAGATAAGCTTAAGAGCATATGTATTACACCATATGATAGTCTCCGGGACACACACGAACACAAACGCAAACCAACCAACCAAAGCAACACGAATGAAGGTCCAACGAAACGAAAACAAAGATACACAAAAGCAAATCCTACACTCTCTTCCCCTTTGGCATCGAGACACCAAAAAAGGCAGAGAGGACACCTACGACACAGGTGGTAGCATCCTCTGCAGAGATCAACCTACACGCTCCTCATCTGTCTCGGCGGCGGGAATGGACTCCTCCCCTGACTGAGTCCATTGATAGCCTTGCTTGGTCATCCAGTCAGCCTCAGGAGCGATGTTCTTATCTGACCCGCTCTCCACGATCTCATTGAATGTCCTCAAGATCCTCTTGTCACGCTAGCGACTCTCCTTGGAAGCAACATGGGTCTTGTACTGCCCCTTGGCCTGCATGCAGAACATGGTCTTCATCTTCGCCTTCAGCTTCTTAGCCCAAGAGGGCTCAGTAGATGGAGGAGCGTACCCCGTAGAACTGTCCTCAGTCTCCTCCTCCTCAACCTCATCTTCATCCACATTCATCCTAGCAGCCTCAGCCTCAGCCCTGGTAGTGGTATTTTCCCACTTGTTCTTCTAATGCAGCTTGATAGGATCGTGGTGAACCCAGTTTGGAGCAGAAAAATCTTCCTCTAGATAGAGCTTCTCCCAAGTCTTCGAGATCAGGAGGTGCAGTTATGGACCATAGATGGGAACTTTGCGATTGTAGACCGCAGACCGGAGCTCAAGCCACATGATATGAGAGATGTCCAAGGGATGGGTAACTTGACGACGCGCTTCCTCACAAAGAAGCATCATATCCACTAGCTAAGCATGCACCTTATCCTTGTCACCAATGCGCGGGAAGAGAGTGTTGAGGAAGATCCAGTGCATCACATCGAGGAAAGGGTTAAGCACCCAAGACTGTCTGCCATTGGTTAACTTCTTCTCCACAAGGAATGGTTGAAGCTTGTTCTTGTTGGCGGACTCTGGGTTGCCGTGAGGGCGGGCACCAACGGGCACATAGAGCCCCTCATCACGAACATCGACATCTCCATGAATTCCTTCCAAGTAGCAGACATCCTCTTCCCAATGGTCATCCAAGTCATAGTCTGCTAACCATCCGTGTGGAAGTGGACGGAAGCAAAGAACTGTGCCACGAGCTCCGGGTCAAAGTCCATGTGAAAGGTGATGGAGTCTTCAATGCCAAACTGCTCCACCAAGTCCAATGCCTCACCAAAGTATGCACGGCCATTCCTCGGATGATTCATATCAATCCACTGCATTGGGACATAGATTGTGACAGCCTGGTTTTTGCCTTCTCTCTTTTTCTGGACTTGGTTTACCTTTGCCTTGGATTTGAGATTTTGGAATCAATTCATATGGACTTGTCACTTGGGCATGCCCTTGACTTTAACTCAAGTGACCC
This sequence comes from Triticum aestivum, assembly GCF_018294505.1. NCBI lineage: Eukaryota > Viridiplantae > Streptophyta > Magnoliopsida > Poales > Poaceae > Triticum > Triticum aestivum. Next base: position 538,421,585 of record NC_057798.1, read on the forward strand.
AATTGCATCTCATCCAACTCCATTTCTCTCTAAAACCCTAGAATGGCCCTTTGAATATTTTTCGTAAGTGAAAATATTCATTTTCTTTCTAAAAGCTTATTTCAGAAATTAGAGCTCCAAAGCAACCCCAATTTTTATAGCTCCAAAAATCTTGAGATAATTCCTGAATTTTCTTTGAACCTTGGCCCACCTCCCTGAGCAAAAATATTGCATGACTTTTTGTAATATTTTTGCTAGAGAAAATCTTTTCCTTTCTGGCCCAAAAATGCACTTTGTACAACAAGTGCATTTTTATTACTCTTTTGGAGCTGATCTTTCTTGAGCCTTATCACCCTCCTAAGAAACCCTTAACCCCAGGAGATCAGCCCTAATGGCCTTCTAGAAGCTAGCCAAACTTGGTGACCAAGTTTCTGTCCAGAATCTTGCCAACAAGCTTGAGTCACTTTCGGTCGGCCTGGCTTCGAGTCCTCACCCTTCCTAGACTAAACACTGTGTGGACTTTATCCCAGACAAGGTTTGGCAGCATTTGGGCATCATTTTGGCCATGCCAAGGCGATGACCGCGTGTGGACCCGGGACCTGGCATGCGTTGGACGCGCTCTACGTCGCGCCAGGGCCTCTGTTCAGCGCGTGCCCGAGCCGGAGCTCGCCGACGACTGCCGCACTGTGCCACCACCTTATTCTCATTGCCCTTGACCTCTCCCTGGCACTCGCCGATGCCGGAGACACCACAACGAGCACGGGCGTGTCGCGGCCAAAAGCCACAGTGCACCCGTGCCCCTGTCTTCTTCTCCCCTTCCTCCTTGTGCTCGTCCGCGAGCATGGACAACCTCTGCATGATCACTGAGCCTCTCACCCCCTCACTGACACCTCTCGCCGGCTTCCAGAGAACTCCGGTGGTGACACATACCCCCTTCCCCCTCCGGCTATGAATTGAGCCCTCCCCTCCGTCCCACAGCCACTCACCGCACCATCCAACCTCCACACACGCCTCTCGCCGCCGTGCCCGACCTGAGCTCGCCGGCGACCCCCGTAGATTAGCCCTGGAGCCCAACCAACCACCTAGGTGCACCCATGTAGATCCTCTAGTGACGTCCCAAAGCCATAGAACCCCTGGAACTGCCCCTCGCCATCGCCTTGTTCCTCTCCGGCAGGGCCCGATGAAAGGATCGAGAAGAGGTGTCTAGGGGGGGGGGGTGATTAGACCCTCAATAAGCAAAGTTGGGAGTTTTTAAGTTTTTCAAGTTGAGGTAATAGATTAGCACAATTTCAAGCAAACACACTACAATTCAAGCAAGCATGCGAAGAGTATATGAGCAGCGGAAAGTAAAGCATCCAACTTGCAAGAAAGAAAAGGGATGGGATTGGAGTATGCAAACGCAAGTGGAGACACAGATGTTTTTGGCGTGGTTCTGATAGGTGGTGCTATTGTAAATCCACGTTGATGGATACTTCAACCCACGAAGGGTAACGGCTGCACAGTCCACGGAGGGCTCCACCCATGAAGGGTCCATGAAGAAGCAACCTTGTCTATCCCATCATGGCCATCACCCATGAAGGACTTGCCTCACTAGGGTAGATCTTCATGAAGTAGGCGATCTCCTTGCCCTTACAAACTCCTTGGTTCAACTCCACAATCTTGTCGGAGGCTCCCAAGTGACACCTAACCAATCTAGGAGACACCACTCTCCAAAAGGTAATAGACGGTGTGTTGATGATGAACTCCTTGCTCTTGTGCTTCAAATGATAGTCTCCCAACACTCAACTCTCTCTCATAGGATTGGATTTGGTGGAAAGATGATTTGAGTGGAAAGCAACTTGAGGAAGGCTAGAGATCAAGATTCATATGGTTGGTTTGGAATATCTTGGTCTCAACACATGAGTAGGTGGCTCTCTCTCAAAAAATGAGTAGTGGAAGTGTAGGCATGTTCTGATGGCTTCCCTCACGAATGAGGAGAGGGTAGAGGGGTATATATAGCCTCCACATAAAATCTAACCGTTACACACAATATACCAAACTCGGTGGGACCGAACCATAAAACTCGGTCGAACCGATTTAGTACATAAAGTTTCCGCTAGGAATTTCGGTGGGACCGACATGTCAACTCGGTGGGACCAATATTATTAGGGTTAGGGCATAACGTAATCTCGGTTAGAATGATTACACAAACTCGGGGGGACCGACTTTGGTAATAAGCTAACCAGATAGTTGGTCAGGCAAACTCGATGGGACCGATTCACTCATCTCGGTTGGACCGAAACATTACGAAAGGGAAACAAGGAGTTTTCATTGCGAACTCGGTGGGACCGATTGCTCATCTTGGTTGGACTGAAATGTTATGAAGGGAAACAGAGAGTTTGCAATCCCATCTCGGTGAGACCGAGATCCCTATCGGTTGGACCGAAGTGACTAGGATTTCTGGCAGTGGCTATGCCAACTGAACTCGATGGTGTCGGATGGATCAAATCGGTGGGGCCGAGTTTGACTTTTGGTTTGGGACATATGTGGATATGAGAAAGTGGTTGAGGGCATTGGAGCATATCATTAAGAATCATGAGAGCAAGCAAGCCATTAAGCAACACCTCATCCCCTTTTAATAGTATTGGCTTTCCAATAGACTCAATGTGATCTTGGATCACTAAAAGTAAAATGTAGAGCCTTGAGCTTTTAGAGCTTGAGCCAATCCTTTGACCTTAGCACTTTGAGTGTCCACAATCCTAATCCATGCCATGCCAATCATTGAACTTTCTTGAAATATTTATCTTGAAAGTGCATTAGTTCAATGAGCTATATGTTGTTAACCATTACCAAAACCACCCAGGGATAGTTACACTTTCACCCGACCACCGCCGCCGCTTGTGACGTTGATTGCGAGCATATGCAGCCGTCTCTCATCGTGCCATGGGTACAGGCAGGTTAGCCGTAGCCCCCTCTTCAAACCTATCCCTCTAGTTTTGCCCTAGAACCCCTCCTCGCCGGTGTGAGCTCCGGCGAAGTGCCGCCACGTTCTGTTTCTCTCCCCCTCTCCTCTCTCCTGACTGGTGGGGCTCAGTGTTAGCCTCTCCACTCGCACCCGAAGTGGTACGAGTGGAGGCGTCTTTTGGCTTTACGCCATCGACGTCACTCCTCCCTTGGTTTTCCGTTAATTCAAATAAATTCCAATATTCTGACCAAAACTTTGACCATTGATATCTCCTAGCCTATAAGTCCAAATGAGTTGATTCTTTTTGCATTGTGTTTGTTTCATAAAGCTCTAGCAGCACACCAAAGTGTGGATCTTTCCTTGCTTCCTAGAATTTCTGGTGATTTTTAGAGTGGTTCAAGATATTTTGTTTTTTGGTTTTTAAATATTTTCAGAGGGAGAGACTTGTCTTGAAGCTATCCAGGAGGAGTGTGAACCTCCTCTGCACTAAGGCAAGCCACAATAACATTTGGATGGTGTCATATCAATATCTATGATTTTCTACTTGAATATGAGCTATTTTTCATGCATTTAAAATAGTTAAATAATTATGATTTAATGCTTAGTTACTTTGTCATGCTTGATATGCTTGCTTTAGTTACTGGTTGATTTCATGGAGTAGTTTAATCAAGTAGAGTAAAGTTTTTGGCTTAATGATAATGCTTTGGTAAAAAATGGTAGTTTATTTTGATAATTAAATTTTCATATAAAAGATAAGTGACTAAAAACGAGGTTTGATAATAACTAGTGTAGTAACATCAGTAGGATTTATTGATGAGTAGTGCAAGAAAGTTAGTTCTGTGATGTTGATCCGTTCTTATGAGTTGCATACTAAGCATATCGAATGGTTACATGATCATGGCATTGTATGACTCGTAGTGAGTTTATTTTCAAGTTAAACCTGATAATAATCCAACTTGAATATAACATTGATCAAGTCATGGTGCCTCTGAATCGGGCTCTTCTCAGTGCGACCACATTTACCTTTATGGGGTGTCTCGATTTGGTCTTTTGTCGTGCCTCTTACCGGTGCCTCCAACGAGGAAAGGTTATGGGCGTGCGATACCCTGGCCCAGTAAGCAGACATAACCTTGTGTGCCCGTTGTTTTTATGGTACCTTGTCCCCGTTTGGTACCATTTTTCCACGACGGTGGCCGAAGATGCCTTTGGTAGGCATGGGGCCACCCATGACTTAGCCCTGAGAGGGAGTGGGTAGGAGTGGCCGTGAGAGTGTCATGGCAAGGAAAGGGTTTCGTCGGAACTCCGTTGGTCCACCCGAATGGGAGAGCGAGGCCCTTGAGTTTCGTAGTGTGGGTAAAGTGCGCTACCTCTGCAGAGTGTATTTTAATCTATCGATAGCCGCATCCTCAGTTGTGGACATAACTGGTAGTAAGTCACACCATGGATCAACAATCATAATTAATCTTGCACACTAAGTATTTATTGTTGCACTGGTTTTATGATGAATTGTGCATCATGTGATGATCGTAAGTGGTTGGCTTCACACTACAAAAAAAATACACTTCCGTGATGATACATGTTTGTCACAGTAGGTCGCGTTTTTTGTCATGCATGTACATCCATGATGATTTTTTGACAGAATCAAGATAGTCATACATGTGCTGTCGTAGAAGTGTTCCATGACATTACCAAAATTATCATCACGGAAGTGTGCACTTCCATGACGATAAATCGCGCGTCACAGAAGTGCTTTCGTCAAGGGTGACCGACACGTGGCATCCACCGTAACGGAACGCCATTAAGCTATCGGGTCGGGTTTTGGATCCGATAACCCGTTAACAGCCCCGACCAATGGGGATTTTCCACATGTAAAATCATCATTGGATGGAGGAAACACGTGTCGGCTCACCGTTGGGACAGATGTCATTCGCTCATTGGACCGAAGGCGCCTATGATACGGCAACACATGGCATGGCCCAACAGAGGCCCATTCCTGTGAAAAGGCCGGTCCATTTGACTTGGTCAAAAGGTGGTGGGCCGGCCCACGGAAAGCCTGTTAACGACCTGTTCGCATATAGCCCATTTACAGCCCACTAACCCAGGGCCTGTTACGCCCTATCCGAATTAGGCCCAGTAGCGTCATCAGGGCCGTCCAATATGATTCCAGCCCGTTTTAACTTCCGGCCCATGTGTGGCCCATGACTTCTTTCGACCCATATGAGGCCCTTTGTAACTCTTGGCCCATTAACGGCCCGTGGTGAAACTGGCCCGTAATGAACAGTGTATCACTTTATACCCATTAACAGCCTGTTATTCTATTGGGCCGTTTCCAGCCCAAGTTATCTTTCGGCCTTCTTAGGGCCCATTGATTCTTGGGCTCATTTGTAGCATTCGGTTACATACGACCCGTTACTATCTTTTCTGCTTGTGGGCCAAATTCAGCCCGTCGTTACAGTCGGCCCATTTGCGGACCGTTAATACCTTGGGCCGTTTTCATGTAAAAAAACCCGTTGGGCTGTTTTCATAGAGTTATCAAATACGGTCTATTAACGGCCCGTTATGGTCCACGAATAGTACGGCCCATGATTGGCGAAATGATGATACGCCTCGTAGAAGGCCCATGGATCTACGACCCGTATGAGGCCCATGGATCTACGGCCCGTAGAAGGCCCATGGATCGTATGACCCATAGAAGGCCCATGGACCCTACGGCCCGTAGAAGGCCCATGGACCCTAAGGCCTGTATAGAAGGCCAATGGATCCTATAGCCCGTATAGAAGGCCAATGGATCCTACGATCGGAAGAAGGCCCATGGATCATATGTCCTGCAGGAGGCCCATGGTTACAATAGTCTATGTGTTGCCATGATTATTTTGGCCTAGTTACCAAAAACAGGCTATTGTGGCCACTAGAAAAACACAGAAAAAGAACTGCAGTGACTACAAGCAAACAACTAAACAAGACAATAAGGAAATAAATAAGCAAGCAATTAACGCTAGCCTATTACCGCTATTACACATATTACATCCACTGGGCATCAAAGTTCGCCACACCAGTGCAAATATAGGGAACAAAGCAGCATATTACATACACTGGCCATCAAAATTGGCCACCAGTGCAAATAAACGCGACAGCAAAACAAGAGCATAACTGAAACAACTTCAGAAGAGCTCAAGAAACGTTATTCTGGGTATCCACCATGCTAGCAATAAGCTTAGCAAGCTGATTAGCTTTGTCCTGTTTGGCGCTAAAATCATCCAACGCTTGCTGTTGCACCTGAAAGTATGCCTCTGAATGCTCCAGGGACTTCCGTAGTCCTTCCGCTTCTTGTCGCAGCACAGCTGATCGATGTCTTTCAGCTTGTAGTTGAGACTCAAGAAACCGAACTGATTCAGACAGTGAGTTTGGATAGCTTGTGCAAGCGGTAGTGGCCAGTAACTCGAACACTAAACCAAGACAGGACTTTGGGGTTGTCTTGCTGTCTTCAAGATAGTCTTCCTTAGCTGTTTTATCAGCTTTGTTGGAGACCAACAAGGATGTGTCACTATCCTGAACCTTATCTGCATTACTTCCTTTACCATTTCTTAATAAGGCACTCTTCCCCAATATTCTGTTAGCATTCTAAAATAAGAAACAAGCAGACACATAACAAGTTTAGCATGTACTAGTATATGAAACTCATTTCGGTGAACCAGTTCATTAGTAAGGTGGACAGGATTAAACTACCAAGTCTTCTATTGCCAAGTACTAGTACATAATAAAAGCATCAAACAAACATATATCTATGTCCTATGGTCACTGCATTGTCTTGCCAAATCAAAATAGAGACACGGTTCAAATCATATCAGTTTAAGACAAAGCAGCAGTGAAAGAATACATAGCGTGGGAAACTATACGACACAACAAGATTTCAGATGGGTACCACGGGTCTACATGTACAACAACACTATTGGCTCTGTTGTGATGCTAGTAATGTGCATGATATGAAAGTCAACTGTATACACAATTGAATTGAAATCAACAGAGCTATTGATAAGAGCAAACCTGTTAAAGAAACATGCGTGAACATACCTGTTGTGCCATTAGAGTTTTGATTGGATCCTTCAATTTAAAAATAAGTTTGTATGAGTAAATACAGTGATACAAGAGCAAAGCAATCATAGTTAAAAAAGGCGCGCCTAGGCTCTAGGCGTTGGCAAAACACATTGTGCATAACTACGCATAATCTGCGCATAACTGCGCATAAGCATGCGCTTTGGTCAATAAAGCGCAAGGCGGTGGCAAAACGCACAATTAACGACTAGCGCTTTTTTGAACTATGATAGCAATGGAATCTTAAATTAGAACAGTTGTTCTTCAGGTTTAGGCACTTGTTCTACATGAACAGAGTAAAGTAAGATGCAAGAATATAATACTTAAAAATAGAAAATGAGCTCAGAGACCTTACCACATTCTTGGTTCGGGACCAGTACAGAACAAGGCGTTCCCAGTCATCGTCTAGTAAATGTGTCTCAGGAGAACGTAAGGGAATTTGATGAGTTTCTTTGCCGGTGAAGTATGTTTTCTTCAGGTAATTCCGATACCGCCACCAAGCATTCTTGAAGATAGCAGAGGTATTAGCACAGGTTACCTCATCCAGAGTTTCCAAATCGGTCCTTCTCTATAGATAAAAAGGGGAAAATTTGCTGTATGATAACCATCATGGAGGTAGGATGTATGGGACAAAGCAAAGCAATTGCCATGAATAACATTACTTACACATAACTCCTGGACAAACACCTGCAACTGGCATTTTCCTTCATCTTCAGTATAATATTTCCAAGATGGGAAGATACACACATACGATTTAACAACATCAAATGCGATAGATGCTAAACTACTACTAGCTGGTTGTGCTTCCTCCACAGGAATAGGCATACTAACTGGTGGAGTTGGGGTTCGCCGTGATAGTACTAGCCCTTTGGGCACTGGAGTTGCCTTAATAACTGCTCTTGTTTGGGAGCTCTATGGTGGAGATGGTGTTGTGTCAACAGGAACTGGGTTACTATCGGCTGGGGTTGGGGTTAGATTGGGTGAACCTGGTTCTTTGTCCATCGCAGTAGGGGTACAATCTTCGAGAGTTTGGGTTGTGTGTGGTAGGGCTGGTTCTTGTGCATGTACAACTGGGGTGCTATCTCCACCAAGAGGTAGCACTATTTTATTTGAAGACCGTGTTTTTTGTCCGCTAGATACTAGCTTCACCCGCTCCAATTCAAATGGCTGATAAACAGGAAACATAGTTGAATGTATAGACATTGTATGAGAGACAGATGCAATAGATAGTGTGAAAAAAAGAGGGCATGAAATAGTTGACATGTATATTGTTTAACTAAAATGGATAGCATGACATAATTTCACATATATGATGTCTATCTAAACTGGATAGCATAACATAACATAATTCAAAGATATGGTGAATAACTAAACAGGATCGCATGACATAATTCACCTACATGTTATCTAAGTAATTAGGATCGCATCATTTAATTCACATATGTGATTTATATGCTAAATAGAGGGCATTTGATATGATGTCTGAACTAAGAACATGGTGTTGAATATTGTGTATATGATGTCTAAACTATGCAATGCAAGACACCGTATGCATGATATGAGCAGTATAACCGTGCCAAGTTAGAGCATACACCTCAGTGGGGGAATAGGACTCCTCACTTGTCTCTGAATCCATCTGTGAGGAGCTATCGGGACCCAACAAGAGATCTGCTTCGACGGGTAGCACTGTCTGCTCTGAAGGCCTTGTTTTCACTCCAGATTTTTCCATCTCCCACCCAAATGGCTGATTCACAGGAAGAGTAGTTTAATGTACAAACATTGTCGACAAATGGAAATGTAATGAAGAAAAGGATGGGCAAGATATCATTCAAATATATGATGCCTGGTTAAACAGGATGACATTGCACATTTCACATATATTATGGCTGGCTAAAAGACATGAGACTGCATAATTCCCATATATGATATAGAAACTAAACAGGTGGCATTACAGAACATGTCTAAACTAAGCAGATGACATATATGATGTCAAAAGTAGGCATTGCAAGGCAACATATGCATGATATGACTAACATCATCATGCCAAGGTAGAGCAAACACCTTGGGGGGTAAATAGGAGTGGTCAACGGCGTCTGAATCCGCTTCAGAACAGATATCTTCCTCTGGATTACAATCTGGAGAGGTGTGGGGAGGGTCTGCCATTGAACCCACCATGGAGCGATGTCTGCATGACATTGTATTGCCGCGCAAAACTCTTCTCTTTTTCTCTACATGTTCAGCATGACTGTGTACAATATCTGACATGCATACGAAAAAAATATGGTGAGATTATGTAAGGAGAGCATGCATAAATTTAGAGTGATGGTAACAACCAGTGGATGGATCCAAAAATAATGATAGCAGGCTGATGATTGCTTTAAATTAATAAAAAGACAGATGATGATTGCTTTGCTATTTGTTTCCCACCCAAGATGAACAACATAGGCATACCCTAGGTGAACCAGATATTAGACAGACATACTATTCATTGCTGCCTCGATATGTGCCCCACAACTAATTTAGAACTCAAGTTTGAACATTAATTTGGACCTGACTTGGGAGTCCAAGAGCTGAACAGGACGATAAAGTAGCAGGTAAGTTTAAGCAATGCATAACATAAGCAGAAACAAAATAGTGCGACCTCTCTTGTGGACCCGTGTACTCCTCAGGTTCATCTGCTGAGTCGATGATGGTGATGCCATTGCGGTGGGTGCCGGTGGCAGGGAAGGAGATCTGAGGCGACGGAAGACGGTCAGGAGTCGTGATGTCTGGTTTGGTGGATGCTTCTGTCGATGGAGCAGCTCAGGTGAGGTGGACGACGTCGCGGCAGGAGCAGGACAAACCACACAAAGTTCCCTTCGACACGTACCTGTAACTGAAGTAATTCTGTAAGGGCTCATTTGGCTTGCATGATTCTTAAAACGCAGGGATAGGAAAAACACCGGAATAGGATAGGAAAATGCACATGGTAAACAGAGCATTTGTAAACACAGGATTTCTGTCAACTTGGGTGTTTGGTTTACAGGAATTGGAAGAGCAGAGGAATGCAAAGAAACATGGCCAAAATAAAGTGAAACCATATGAAAGCGTGTACAGTTAGAATGTTATTCTGGCACTAATGCACTTGGTCTTGTTTTCATGCATAGGATTTTGAAAAGTAGGTCCAGGTGGATGTTTTGCTTCGTTCCTTTCAACAAAATGCATGAATAATTGAATAGTAGAGTGCCATTGGAAAATTCCCTATTGCTATGTTTTTCCGTTGAACCAAAATAGCCCTAATGGATCGACGTGAATGTATAGTAATAAGTGATGCAACAAGTGTACAACCTCTTTGCCGTAGCCGTGTCGACCTCAGCATCATTGGGTTGGTCACTGAAGCAGTTGAGGCAGAGGTGGCTGTCGGAGGTGTGGAGGAAGATCTGAGGAATCTGTAGACGGTGTCCAGGGCACTGCTCTATTGTGATGGATCATTCTGTCATTGGAGTAGCTCCGGTGAGCCATAAGACGTCAAGGCTGAAGCAGCACAAGACAGACATCGTCAATCTCAAGTGGGATTCTAATAGCATCTCCAATAGATGATGTAAAATGGATGTAAAATTAACATCACCAAAAACCACCTGACTACAACAGATGAGGTAAAAACTGTTGACTCTGAACTTAACTGTCGAAACTGAAATTAACTGTGGAATCTGAATGCTACTGTCGAAACTGAACGCAATGGTAGCAGAGAGGCACTTGACATGTAGTTTAGGGAGGGCCTGCAGTTCATCTTCAACCTACACCCCCCTGAGCCGCCAGCCACCACCGGCCGAACCGCCAGCCCCAGCGCCGCCTCGCCGCCCCGAAACAACTCGCCACCGCCGCCCCGGCCAGCCCTCTAGGCCCCCCGCCCCCCACCCTGAACCCTAAGATAGATAGTGGGGTACCTCTTCGGCGAGCCCCCGTCCCCGCTGCAGGTGGTTCTTCCTTAACTCCGGCGAGCCCCCCAACCCTTGAAAATCGACTGACCCAGAAGTTGATTCAGTCGACTGAAGTGTGGCTTAATCGGAGCAGAGAAGCAGCACGAGCGAGGGGGAGAGCAGCAGCAGCAGCTGGGCGAGCGAGCGATCGAGCGAGAGCCGGAGCAGCAGCAGTAGGGCGAGCAAGCGAGCGAGAGCCGGAGCAGCAGCAGCAGATCCGGCTGGTATGGACGCCGTCGCCGAAGGGGCCTCGCACTGGGGGAGAGCCGCCATGGAGATGTCTCCTGCGGCGCCGGCTTCAAGGTAGCCGCTCCATGGGGGTGCGGGATGGAGCACCGTCTGCGCCGGGAGGTCGAGTTAAGGAGAAGGTGCGATGCGATGAGTGTACATCCTCTTTGGTGGCGCCAAGTAGGCCTCGGCTTCATCCGAGGAGTCGGTGAGGATGCTGCGGTTCTGGTGGAGCAGGTTAAGGCGGCGCTATGGGGATGGAGCAGCCGCGATAGATGAGGCGATTGTCGGAGCAGCTCCTTGGAGGTGGAGGATGGGGCGGCTGAACCGGCGGGACGGCGAGATGGACGACGGATCCTCATCCAGGGAGGTGGACGAGGGACGTCGAGCTGTTGTGGTGGACGACGTCATCGGGGAAGAGGCTCCGACTGGGCAGCAGTGACGTGGCGGACGGAGGAGGGTGGGGTTTCGCGGCTGGAGCGGAGAGGTTATGGCGGCCTAGGATTTTGAATGGCGAAAAGGGGGCGATGGGAGGGGGTGAAGCATGACTTAGGGACGCGCTTGTCCAAAATGTAGGGTGTGTTACAAAGGTACCCCCCACCGATTTGAACTAGCGGCCCTTTTGACTCAGGGTTAGAAGGGGGATTTCACGTGTCGGGATTTGGCAGCTGGAGGGAGTTTTCGCGTGCGTTGTAATTTCGGGATAGCAAGGCGCAGGTTGTGAAGGCGCCAGTTTTGGGAGCACGATATCTGAATTTTCGGGATATAACAAGACGCGGGTTGAATTTTAGGGACAAGCCTAACGTGTAGTAATATTGTACTTGTACGTACCAAATGAATTCACACTTCCCTCAACCAAAAAGAAAACGAAAAAAATAAAACTATTCGCACCACACAAAGAGAGAGTCTTGCCTCGTTTTACTATACAAATGATATTCAAAGCCACTCCCTCCTTCCATCTATATAGGTCCTAATGCGTTTTTTGATGCTAACTTTGACCAAATATTAGAGCAATGATATATGACGTGCAACTTACACAAAAGCACACTGTTAAATTCATCTGTGAAAGGTTCTTTCAATGATATAATTTTCACATTGTGCATGTCATGTACTATTAATCTTGTAAATAGTCAAAGGCGGTCTTAAAAATCTCATTACGCCCTATATAGATGGAAGGAGGGAGTATGAATCCATGTTATGTCCGATTAAATTTTTTAGCTTGCTGTATAATGCATGTAACCTACTCATACCGACATTTTAGTGCATTCCAAATGTCTATACTACCGCTGCAATTCGAACTAAATTTGAATTTGTTTCTCTATTTCAATAAGAATCTACAATCATGATTGTTGCCAACTTCAACCATCATAGTTTCCTTGCTATCTGCCAGATATAAATCGGACGACCTATAATGCAGGATGGCAGGCACACCATCATCAACAACTCCGTTTTTTATAAGAGTAGAGATAAAATATATTAAATGTAGTATAACATGTTCATAACCACACCATGTGTATCACCATTATATATATTCACACATGCGTCGGTTTAAAACACTATGATAAATTCTTCAAATATCCGAATTCGCTTTTTATAATGAAGTATATATGATCTCTATTCGTCTTTTACACCCACACAACCCTCTTATCTTTGTAGCTAGCGCTAACTTTCTCTTGTGCATGCACACGCCCGCATCCCTCTCACCCTCCCTCAGCATTCTCTAGCTCCATCGCGCAAATTCATCTTTTCACTTTAGGTCGTTCACCCACGGTGTGTGTAGGCCCCCCAGCTCCTTCTTTACGGCACACATCGATCGATATGCCTCTCTAGCCAGGTGTGCCTAGCACAAACACAAGCTTCCCCTCTTCTCTTGTCACCGTCCATGCCTCACTCCCACCACTCTTTTCATCGTTCTCGTACTCGCACACTCCTCCCCCTCGATATAGTATGCCTCTCGTACCACCTCCTACATGCATCCCTCTCTTCTATCCTTCTCCTCGTGCCTCATTTGCTTCTAACACACACATGCATGTATACCGATCGATCTCCCAACATATACCTAGATCGACTTTAACTACCCCCCCATCGATCGACGTACCTCACAAGTTATGTCTCTCCTTTCTCTAACAAAGGGCGATTGATCTTCCTATGTAGTTACGTCTGCTTACCACAGCCACATCATCCCCCCTCATCATTCGTGCATGCCTCCTGACCCGTCTCTCACACGCACGTGCACAGACAACAAGCAGCCATCTCCTCTCTTATTGATATTGCGGGCGTGCCCTCCGTTTGTCTAGCAAGCCTATCCCACCATTTGTTAGAAGCAACTCCACTACCACCCCCTCCAACACTCTAGCTCTATCTCTCTCCCAACCTTATTCCTCTCCTGCACATATGCATGGATGCTGATCGATCTCCCTTAATACATGGGGCAGATCGATCTCCTTAATACATGAGGTAGGCCTCTCTCCTCCTCCACACATATACCAGCCATTGTACCTCTATAGTTAATTGGGCCTCCCTCTTCCCCCGCCACACACCGATAGTCGAGCGTTGCAGGTAGGTATCCATGCCATAGAGACAAACTGCACATGTCCCCTCTCATGTTCCAGTAGGCTAGCCACTATATATCTTTGACATGGGCACACACAAATTCGATGGCACCCTTTATCGACCGCGTGCGCACACACACACACATCATCCCTCTCTTCGATTCTATGGACACCTCAAGCCGATGATACCTCCACTCTCTTCTTGTGGATCGCCCCCTCTATATATATGTTATATCCAGGACTCTATTTCACACACATTGCATATGTTACATTTTTTGATTGACCCCCCCCCCCAAAAAAAACTCTCAAGAACCCACACACTATATCTCTCTAGGTTTGTATCTCTCTCACACAACCCCACGTAGGTGGTGTACGTATACAAGAAGAGAATAGGTGCACCGTGCACGTACTCACGCTTCGTGCCCAGCCACACCCGGCGGGTACACGGTGGAGCTCATTTCTTTACGAAATGGCAGCCCACGTGCTAATTTGAACGCCTGTAGCGGTTGTTTACCTAGGGAGGTCGTGTACCACGCGTGCACGAAACAAAGTTCGACTTGACGCGTTGCCGCGTTATTTTTAAATAAAGTTATAGCGCTCAATGGCACGTACACAGAATATAAAACGATTTTTATGGAGAAAAAGGTAGTCCACTCACTATATACAATGGAGCCTGCCTGCCTGGTTTGTCGCTCTTCAGAGTATCTCACACAAGGCTACGGTGGCCTCTCTCTCTCTCTCACCGTTGGTCACTGATCCGGCCGCATCCCGTCCGCCGGGGGAAAGGGAGTGCGGTGGCCTCTCTCTCACCGTTGGTCACTGATCCGGCCGCATCCCGTCCGCTGGGGGAAAGGGAGGAAGTGCATCGTTTCTCCATTTGACGGTGCTGAGGCAGCACGTCCCGATCTGCGGTACACACCGTTCTTTCTGACCAAGCTCCGGCGCGGCAGGGCCTACGCCACCTGCTCGCAGATTCCGCCCACCGCCGCTCACCTAGTTACATCCCGACGACCTCCAGGTATACCCTCCGGCCTTGCTCCACTGCCCGTCTTCCCACGTCGCTGCATGTGGATCTTCCATAGTTCTTTGCCCAAAACGTAGCTCATCGGGCGTACTTTCCATATTGCATTCTCGTCCTCATACTGTTTTAGACAAACACAACCGTGTTGTTATCTTCCCTTAGGACAAGGAATATGCTTCTTTTTTGTTGTCGCATGTGTCATCAACTATTATTGGCCAGTAATTGTTTCTTTTCTACCTCTTTTTTGCAAACAAGGCTATCCATTTCACCTCGTTGCTATTGCGACCTTTTGGTGAACTGCACAAATCACTTTTTTCTTAAGAGTGTTTTGTGCAGTTGTACTAAAATGTCACACGGGCAACGTCTCTACATTTCAGTGCGACTGCACAAAGGGAAATTGGTTTTGCTCTATCCTCCTCATCCAACTCCGAGTCTAATCTTCTCCAACTAGTTAGTCTTAAGAGAGACTGCAAAGGTGACCGGCTTTTATTTGTGTGTTTATTGTTTCATCAGCAGTCCTCTATTATCGTAATCACACTTAATATCTTTGGAACAGGGACGCTCAACTCTATTTTAGTGGAACTGCACAAAATGATCGGAATGTTGCATGCTCCAGACAGCTACTTTTTTCCCAACATGCCTTGTTGATTTAGACAGAGCTGGGGGGACGTTGCTGCCAATGAAAGCATGGATCAATTTTAATTTAACACCTTCTCACAACTCTGTCTTCAGTTGTGATGTAATTATTAGCTCTGATCTGCTAATAATTGACCTGCATTAGCAAGGAAGTTAGTTTTTTATTGTTTCCGAAATAGAATCGATGGCAAGACACGCGAAACAAAAGCTGAAAGCTCACACCATTGTACAATTTCATGTCGCTGGAAATTATTTGTATAGTACGTCAATTATGTAAACAAATGATGGAAGCTTGATAGCATTGCCAGAAGCCTCTTCATCATCCGGGTCCATGTGCCATGCACAAAATTATACTCCTGCGTTCCTAAATATTTGTCTTTTTACAAATTTCAAACGGGAATATTTTAGAGTGTACATTCACTCATTTTGCTTCGTATGTGTAGTCCCTCCGTTCCTAAATCTTCTATTCGTCTTTCTAGAGATTTCAACAAGTGACTACATATGGAGCAAAATGAGTGAATCTACACTCTAAAATATGTCTATATACATCCGTATGTGCCAGTCCATTTGAAATCTCTAAAAAGACAAATATTTGAGTAGTCACTCGTTGAAATCTCTAGAAAGACAAATACTCCGGAGTATATTTAACAACTGAGGGGGTAGTGCACAACCGCATGGGAGACTCAGCCCGGTCGTTGCGCCGCATTAATACTGAGTAATGAGCAGTCAAATCATAAGCCCCACCTTTCCCACTGTAAGTTGCTCTGAAAAAGCAACCATCAATGCGCTCTTCTTTGAATCCGCTCATACTACTCCATCCGTCACTGTTTATACAGCGCGCTTTAGAAAAAAGAAAAAAAAATCTATGGGACCAAGGCGACTAGCGATCGGCCTGAAAAATAGCATTGGTAGTTAGGCTAGTCATAGTGGGGAGTAACTTAGACTAGTAACATACATATGTTACTAGTCCATGTTACCATCTTCATAGTGGGAAGTGTCATAGGTGTAGTAACATGCATATCTTTGCTTATTGCTTTGTAGACTCATTTTGTATTGGAAACCACTATGTGATGGTAACATATTATGGTACTCTATTTGTCTCTCTCCTCTTTAATTAATGACACGTCATCTTTTTTGCTTATGTGGCATCTATGTTACTACTTATGTTACTCCCACTATGACTAGCCTAATAGCACGACGTCTATTACTAGAGGGAATAATGCGTACACACATGCATGCAGTGCTTCCACCCCGGGTACACACATGCATGCACTTACTCCACTCCGTAGTAGTACAAAGTACATGGAGAGAAAATTGTGGACTTGATTGCGGTTACCACACCCTAATTAATTGAGCATTAAACCAAACGCGTCTAAAGTCTCTCTGGTGGTGGAAATGCATTGAGAGAAATGCATCATAATGAAGCGCACCCTGTAAACTGCGACGGAGGGAGGAGTAGTATGAAGGTGCAAAACCAAGTACGCGTATGGCCAGTCGGTCAACGCACCTCCTCTTGGCATATCACTGTCATGTAGGACAGGAGTGTGATCAAACCGATCTCAATTGACGGCAAAGAGCCAACCCGCCGTTCCTTGAGAGAGACGAGGAGCGAGAACACACAGACGGGCTCGCACGGAGGCCAAGATATATTCGAGCATGGTTGGTTGATCGATATCATTCATTACATGTTGGGCTGCCGTTTTCTGCCCTTCTCCGGAATAAACGTGTACTTTATCAGAGATAAAAAAATAAGAGTACAAACAATCCACCATGCGGTTCTAGTAGTAGTACTACTCGTACTACTGCGCTTGGCTCTTCGCCTCTTCATGAAGTCGAACAATGATGGTACTCCGCATGTTGGGTACTACAGTGTATGCCTTTGACAATCTGACACTGAATGGACTGATGCATGTCCACCGAGGGTAGGTTGCATTAGTCAAAAGGCGTAAGCGAGCTTCACCTTGTCCTGCAAGCTTCTCCTCGTTCTGCGAGTTGACGGGACACACCAGAAAGTAGTGCTAGTCCATACTCCCTCCTTTCCGGTTAATATGGCTTAATCTTTTTTGCGGGTAAATGAGAGAGATTTATTCATATATAAGTATTCTTAGGACGATCAGCCAAGACACTGGTCACTAGGAAGCGAGGTACCCCGCAAGAAAGAAGTAGGAAGCGAGGTGTTTCATCAAGCCAGCTCTCGGCCACATTCAAAGTGCAGCAAGCACGATTCGCACGAAGATGCGCCGCAAGGTTTGCTGACCTGTTTACATGTTGAATAACAAAAAAAGAGGAAATATTACCGAGCACTACTATTTGTAACAAGATATGAGCCAGAATTAAGCGAGAATTGTGGCGAGTGTTCCATGCAATCAACTTCCATTATCACATGCGAGAACCCTAGAAGAGAAGCAAATGTGTTGAAGATTGCTTTATCACATTTTAAAATTATAATAAGAGTGCATACGCTCATCCATCCGGTTCCTAATACTAGTATAGTACATACCTTTATAGACTATAGTAGTAGTAATAGTACTAGTAAACTTTGTGCTTGGCTGTTCGCCTATTCGGGAAGTCGAACAATAATAACACTAGTAGTATAGTGTATGCTTCTGGCAATCTGACACCAAATTAACTATTGCACGTCCACCGCCTGAGCGAGGGAGAGCTTGCATTAGTTAAAAGTTTCTCCTTGTCCTACGAGCCACTGCGCGCAAGCTTCTCCCGTCCTGCAACCTTCTCCTCGTTCGGCAAGTTGACGGGACACATCAAAGTAATACTAGTCCATACTACCTCCCCTCCAGTTAATATGGCTTAATTTCAAATGAGATAAGTACACTGTCTGTCACTGTATATTTGTAAAAATACGGTCAGTGGACTTCATAATACGCTCATTGCGCTCAATATATATATTTTCCGGTGGTTATACGGTCACTAGCTCACCCTGACTGAGTATGTGTGTGCATGCATGTGTAGGTTGAGCACTTGAGCGTGACCGTGTGTGTTCCGTCGTGTGCTCAGACATGCATGCATTAGGGCGTCGCGCGCGTTTTTGCGTCCATGTGTATGTGTGACTGTTGCATACACGTAGGGGGAGTACGTGTAGGGGCCACTAACAAGCATTCAAATCACACAGTAAGTTAGTCGGAAGAAGCAACCATCATTTCACTCTTGAATGACACGTACGCAACATAAAATGGTTGATATGGAGAGAAAAAGAAAACCACTATATATACACTAGCATGAGCCTAAGCTACAAGCCTGCTTGCTTAGGTTGCTCTCTTCACAAGCATAGGACGACGGGCCTGATCCCGCGCTGGGGGAAGGGAACAATGTTCTGCTTAGACGCGGTCGACATCGGCGAGGGAGAAAACCCACAGTCAGTGCGTCCCAATCGGGGGTCACCATGGTATGGGCCGATGCCGCGTCCCAACCGCCCTTCTAGCTACAGGCCTACGTCCCAGGTATAGTCCATCTTCCTTTCGGAGCCGGCTTGCTCCACTGCCGTAGCTCCATCTCCATGTCGATCTTTCTCTACTTCTACCATCTTCTACTTGTGATGAGTTTATGTCTCATGAACTAGTGCCAGTACTATTATTCTAATCACACTTCTTCAATATCTTTGCCATCAGGGATGCTCAGGTCGATTTTAGTGGAACTGCACAAAAGCATCATATGATCCGAGGGTGCCAGCTGTCTTTCCTTCGACAGGTTCTACCTGGCCAGGAAATTAAATCATGTTTAGGGTTTAGGGTCTAAGTCGTAGTGACCCCATCAATAGTTTTTCTTTCGTACACGCTCTCACAACTTTTTTATTTAGTTGTGAAGTAAATATTGGCTATGATCTGTGAATCATTGAGATGCATCAGCATGCGTGTTAGTTTTCCTTTGTATTTGATGGAATGTTGTAACGGGGCAACCTTGGAATAGGAAAATGGAGTGGAAAGTTTCCGTTTTTCCAGAGAAAAAATGGAAACGGAGAGAAACCAACGTTTCGTTTCGTTGGATCGTGCCATCGAGCAAAACCAACGTTTAAATCACATCTGTTGTGTTTGTGTCTCACCCTCCTCCACGGCTCGACCCCACACGGTCGTTCGGCATGCCACTCACCGCAAACCGAGTGGTATACGATAACTTTCCCGCCTGCTTGTCGATGGACCGCGCCGTGGAGTACTAGCACTACTGGAAGAGATTGATGAGTTGGGGGAGGACAGCTAGCTGTAGCACGGACTCCCAAGAACTTTTTACATGCATGTTGTAGCCGGCTATTGCGACCTTTGAACGCGGAGCAGCCGCGTGCACCCGGAAGCGGCGCGGGTGACGCTCTCTCGGCCGGCGCGCTGCTTCAATGCCGGCGCCAGTGATAGGTCGCGTCCGCTCTGGCCGGGCATGAATGCGGCACTGACCGTTTTGGGCGGGAAGCACGCGCGGGTGATGAAGAGGGTTCGGGTTGGTCAGGACCGACCGTGGCAGCGGTCCGGACGTGCGCAAACAAGAGATGATGTACGTTAATATTGCTGCATATCTAATTAACAACATAAATAATGTGCCAGTTGGACAAATATGATTGGAGATGGAGATGGAAATGGAATTTTACGTAAACACGGATATGCATGTCTATGTCTATGTGTGTGTGCGCGACGACTCTCGCGACCTGGAATCGGGGGCGTGTTTTTGATCGAGTTTTCTTTCTTGGTACGTTAGAAAATCAATTTGTCTAATTCACATCTAGATGTTATTTAAGGATATCACATCTAAGCTCCCACAAGTATATAATGTAGCAACAAGAAACAAAATAAAACTAGGACAAAAAAATAGAGTCCTAGACAGACCCTTAAAAAATTGTTCGCCAGTTTTCGTTTCTTTTTTCCGGGAACGCGCATATTCTATTTATAACCACTGCTATGGAGAGATTTTTTACTCCATTATAGCCTCTTGTTTGATAGAGTTTCTCGCATCTCACTCTCTCACCCTCTCCATATCAAAACAAGATGACAGTGTCCACTCTATCTCTCTCCTCACCGGTGGTCACAGATCTGGCCGAATCCCGTCCGCTGTGGGAGGTGAGGAGGTGCAGCATTGATGTTGTCGCCGTCGGCGACGTGGGAAGCCGATGCGCACCGTCCTCTCGGAGCCGGCACTGGCGCGGACGAAGATCCTTCGCGCCCTTGTTCGCTGCCGTCGTGTGGGCCGATCCCGCCCACCCGCCTAAACGACATCTTGCCCACCTAAGGTATAACTTCTTGTACTGGTCCAGCTCCCTAGGTTGCTTCGTGCGGGTTTTCTTCTATGCGACTACTCCCCAGCTCCCCATGCATAGTAGCTAGGGTTCGTCGGCTGGTCCAACATCACCTACTAGTACTATTATAGAGGAAATGCCACTCGAAAAGTTGTCCTGATTTATGCCTCGGTGGAGGTATAGATGTTGTTTCGAAAAAAAGTACATGGTGGTTGTGCGGTCATTGTCCATATGGTGGTAGTACTATCACCGGTTAAATGAAGAAATGCTTTTTTTCTCGGGTATCGTGGTTTAGTTCCCATCAAGATAATTATGATGCTTCTATTTGTTGGTGTACTTTTCATTAATTCTTATTGACAATTGAGATGTCGTTGCTAACCCTTTTTTATATTTTTGAAAACAGCGATGCGTGTCTCCATACCCGGGCATGTCTTCCTCAATTTTAGACTTTTAGTGGAACTGCACAAAATTGGATGGCCATTGTTGTTCCGCCTCACTGTCCTCTGCCACGTGGTTCTTCCTTCCTCGAGCTTGATTACTGAGAAGAAATAGACCACAGTGAGGATTTGTCGAACTTCATAGGTGCCTCACCCAAACTTGATGCCAAATGGATGATGCATCACCATGATGACCTAGCGATGCTCATGGTTGCGCCTCATGGTTGCATCGGCTGGTGAAGCTGATCGATTTTCAATGAAAAACAAGTTGTCTTCTATCAGTGCTCTTTGCTTGTTACACACAAAGATGATATCCTTCATCAGTTCACCTTGGTTGCGTTGGAGACGCAATCGTCTTTCACGTTGGTGCAATTTTATCACACAATTGGCTATGAACCAAATGTTTCCTCGAAGAAGGATCGACGTTGGTACTAAGAGCATAAGTTTTGTATTGCCTTCTCACAACTTTGTCTCCAGCTCCCCTGTAATTTTATTTGTCTAGCTATTAACTTTGATTTAAAAAATGGTGTGGACTAAAAACCCGGATGGACGTAGTAGCTCTCCATTTTTATTTACTCCGCATATTAGATTTGACTGAAGTCAAACTTTGTAATACTCTCAAACCTTTCTGATAATTGAAATTAAAATTCTTTATTTGTACACACTCTCACACGTTTCTGATAATTTGGCGCATGTGTGGTTGTTCACTTAAGGGAGGGTAGTGTACCACACGTGAAGGACAGGAAGTGCGACCAGGACGCGTGGGCGTGCATCGTTAGTTCATCGGAAGTAGGTCTAGTTTTCTTCACTGTACATTAAATAAAGAGTTTCATTTCGTACTTACACAATTTAAAACGATTGTTATGGAGAGAATAAGAAAACCACTCCACTATATATTAGTCGTATATTGTAGTATATATATAAGCGGGAGCCTCAGCGCTTGTTCGCTAGGGTTTCACTCTCCACATGCTTGCCGCACTACATATATGTTACACGCTGGAGGCTCAGCGTTCATTTGCTAGGGTTTGCTATATTCACAGTCTCTCACCCTCTCTTCACCAGATTTAAACAAGACTGTGTTGGCCTCTTCTCTCTCTCTCCCCCCTCGCAACTGGTGAAGGAGGCGTCCGTATCCCGTCGCACCGGGAAGGGGAGGAGGTGCAACATTCACTCTATCGCCTTCGGAGAGGGAGGCAATCCACTGCTGGCTACGCTGTTCTCTTTCACCCAATGCCTATGCGGGAGCGCCACCGACCCCTTCTTCCTCGCTGCCGTACGTAGTGTGGGCAGATCCGGCCTCCCGTCACATGCCTTACCACATCCCGATGACCCTAAGGTATAAGTTTCTTTGAAACCTCGTTGCTCTAGCTGCATGCGGATCTTTTTCGATCTGTAGTCGAATCTAGGTCTTGGTTCAAAGAGGAAAGAAGGCTGCGGTGGGCTGGAGCAAGAATCTAGGACGTGGTTCAATGAGGAAAGGAGGGGCAGAAAGTAGTATAGACTGGCTATCCACCCGCTTTGTAGGTCGAAAAGGGAAAAAGGGGGTAACCCAGTACACACATTTGTAAGGAACCGATCTCTTTGTTGAAAAGGGAAAGAAACTGGGGGGGGGGGGTCGGGTAGTTTGAGCAGGACTAGATTTGCTTCCCTCACATAGTAAAAAGGTTCAAAGAGAACAAATATGGGACCAACGCATATATGCTGCTTGGCTACATACTCTGCATGACCCATTTATATGTGTGGACGCACATGGTGCTGGCATGTCCCATACAGCTATTTTGCTATTGTTAATCTAAGAATGCCACCGGAAAATTGAAGCAATGCCACTGTTAAAAGTAAATTACATTTTTTAACGAATGTTGTTTCAAGAGAATGTCTCTGTTAATATGAAACAATGCAACCGTTTTAGAAATGCTACTATCCTACTTTGTTTTCCATCCAAGATAAGTTAGATGCTTCTTTTTGTCACCGTTTGTTTCATCCTCCTTTATCGGCAAGTAATTGTTTCCTTTTTTGCCTTTGTTAAAACAAGGGTATCGATTCAAGTTGTTGCTATTGCGACATTTTTCTTCGCTACTCGAAACACTTATGTTTTAAGAGTGTTTTGTGCAGTTCAACTTGAATGTCACACCAGTGACTTTGCTTAATTTTGGTGGAACTGCACAAAAGGAGATCGAGATTTGTTTCTAGTCTTCGTGGCGAGTTGTTTCAAATCTTGGTCTCATCCACATGATGTGCAGTGTACTTTGAGATGTTGTGCTACTTGTTTTGGTACTGTTTTAAATAAATGTTGAATTGAAGCTATTGTATTGCTTTCTTTTCCCATTAAGTAGTGAACAAAAATGGGACCAACCCAAACATGATGCTTGTTGCTTTGTTACAACAAATTCAGCATCACCCCTTTATAAGCCAGTAATTGATGCCACTCTCAGAATTAACTACTGAATCTTATTTCAAAACAGCAACACTTGTTAGGGATTGGCGGGATTACCATTTTTGTGGCCGCATGTTTCATCCTCCTTTATTAGCCAGTAATTGATTCCTTTTTTTTGCCTCTGTTTAAACAGGGATATCTATTCAACTTGTTGCTATTGCGACATTTTGCTTCGCTACGCGAAACACTTTGCTTGATTTCAGTGCAACTGCACAAACGAGATTGGATTTCCTATTCGTGTTGGCAGATTCGTATTTTATCTTGTCTGTCTCATGAAAGGTCAGTACAGGCCTTCATCCACATGATTGTGCAGTGTGCTTTGAGATGTTGTGCTACTTGTATTGGTACTGTTTTAAATAAATGTTGAATTGAAGCTATTGTATTGCTGTCTTTTCCGATTAAGTAGTGAACAAAAATGGGACCAGCCCAGACATGATGCTTGTTGCTTTGTTACAACAAACTCTACATCACCCTCTTTATAAGTAGATGGAAGCACATACTGTTGTTGCGCCCACTCTCCCCTGGAACTGTTTATGCTTTTCGTTAATCTAATGTCGCTGGTAAAATTAAGCAATGCCACTCTCAGAATTAATTAACTACTGAATCTTAGTTCAAAATTGCAACACTTGTTAGGAATGGTAATATCCTGCTTTGTAGTTCTTTCTACATGTTTAACCAAGGTATTGTTAACATAATGTCTTTGTTAAAATGAATCAGTTGCATTGTTTTAGGAATGGTACTTTTCTGCTTTGTCGTTCTTTATACATGTTGAAACAAGGCATTGTTAAGATAATGTCTCAGTCAATATGAATGAATCACACTGATGGAGAATTGCTACTCTCCTGCTTTGTTTCCCATTAAGATAAAGTAGATCAGTAGATGATTTTCTTCTAGGAGTGCAAGTCATCAACCGTTATTGTTTCCCTTATACCTATTGTTGCTTACAGGGATATTAAAATTAAAGCTCAGTTTTATTCCGACTTCGATTTTAGTTGAACCGCACAAAAGGAGCCAATGTGTCCAAGGCAAACTGCTGCATTACTGGGTCCAGTTGGTCATTCCACTTTGCAGAAAGAAGCAGTCACTGTTTGCGCTACATTACAGAAGGAATGACCGAGAAGCTTTACAGAGTATTATTAGACACCGGTGACATGACTAGTCTGTAGAGACCATTGGCCTAGGCAAAAATTTCTCAAACAAGTACAAGAAGCTACTACAGGACTCCACGATCATAGGCATTACATATTTTGAATGGGAAAAGCTTGTCAAAGTTTAATCATTGATGTTAGCAAGAAGATGTTAGTTTAATATATTGGAATTGGAAAACCTTGTCAAAATTTTCTCATTGATGTTAGCTAGAAGACATGCATTTGATATTTTTGACTGGGACGCCCTTGCTGTGAGCAGCGTCGAGTGTTTTTTCCTATTCCTGTGTTCAGTTTAGAAGTAAATAGTTACTCTGCTGAGATATTCCTGTGTTAAGAGTTTGTTCTAAATATTGTCTATGTAATGCCAGGCCTTGTGTTTGATTGCAAAGTTGAGCTTGGAATGTTGTGGCATGTGGCATCACGAGCTATTCACCGTGCCTCCTGAGAATAATGCTTCGTATTGTTTTGCATGTCGATCTAATGCCAGTGATTTGATTGTTAAGAAGATCATCCTCTTTTGTTGTTTCCGTGCTTAAGAAGTTCATCGTCTGATGTTTCATTCATAGCCTATACGACAAGTCGGGTAGGTTATACGTGAAACCATATGATCTTCCGACCAACTCATGATATTAGGCCATGATTGGATCGTCGTTTTCCAACCAAAACCGCTTGTAAAACTGATGCTTGTAAATTAAAGTAGATGGTCTCGTGCGAAGGCGCTTGGTTGGTCGATTTCGACTAGTAAAATATCGGAAGTACTTCACACACGATAAAAATGCTGAACGACACTTGGACGATTGCTAATCCAGCCGTTAGCTGTTGTTTCAACCTTGCCCATGGATGGCATGACACGCACGTCGTGCATGTATCGTCTGGTAATGTCGTCCATATAGCAGTGCTCGTAAAATATACATTGGTCTCTCAAATTACACGCGTAACCCGCCGGTTTTACTCACAGACCTCGGGCCCTGGGTTTCATTACGCCTATATTCTACGCGTTGTTTCCGATTACGAGTAAATTACACTTGTATGTTAATACAGGTTTGAAATAAACCAGAGCTCCCAAGCGCGGCCTTACTGTGTCATGCCGTCTCAGTTTCTCAAAGGTGCTCATAGGTGTCTGATGATCCTGGCTTCCTGAATGAGCAGCGGGCGCTGTATCAGACCATCTGTAGGGCCCGCGAGGCCCCCTCCATTATCCTTCCAGTTGTTGCACTCACCGTGGCGCCGAGCATTGTTAACATCGTCAAGGAACATGAGGATTCAGGAGATGACTTTATTTTGACTGGTTGACACTAGGGACCCACTAGGGCCATAGTCGTACGTACGCAAGTGCCTCCTTATTATGTACAACTATTTTTTTTCCTTTCTCCTAGTTTCCTGACATCACGGCCCACACCATTGTCAACATGTGTAGTCAATATAAACGAGAGAATTGAACAAGGTGCGGCCGACAGCTGGGACCAAGCAGCTCGAGCAGTATTTGTGTTTTTGAGGCGTGAGCACTGCAGAGTTTTTCTTGGCGATGATTTCGTTGTTGTTCAGAGGAGAGCAGGGTATTAACTGGGCGGGTTGTGGCCCGTCTAGCCCAGGCCAGATATCCAGCCTAGATACTAATTTTTTCAGGATGAAAATGGCTAGCCCAGCTATACGTCTTTTTGAGGAATACCCAGGCAAGGTTAAGTTGTTATTCTCCGCCCCGCTGGGCTGTAAATCTTTCCTAGGAGGGATGCATTAGGCTTAACAGGAAAATGGGCTTTAAAATATAATAAATGGGATATAATTATAAAAACTGGGCAGTAACTATAAAAAAATGCACCAAACATGAAATTAGTTTATAAAATATTATTTGTGGATTTTGAAAATCTTAATTTTTCATTGTTGCACGCGCAATGTTTCGTTGGATTTTTACGTAATACAAATTTATATTTAATCTGACTAGAAATTTTGGGATAAAATTATTCGGATCCCATCAAAATCTGAGAAATTTTATTGAATTCTTCCTCAACAGTTGGTTGAAATTATTAATCATTGTCCTAGCTAGAAAATGGGCTGTACTTTTAACAAACTGTAAATGGGTTGTTGTAAATTGCATTAGAATTCAAAAATGGGCTGTACATTCTTACAAAACGCAAATGGGCTATAAGTTCTCTGCCACACATTTGTGGGCCTACTAAGTGACGCGTCCCCTAAAAAAAATAAGTTGACGTGTATGCAAGGCATTGTCAACTTATTATAGTCAACACATGGTTCTAGCAGCAGTGGCCGTTGGATGTCTATCCAACAGATGTCGTGCTTCTTCTTCAATCTCGGATATTCTTAGCTTCGGCCGCCCAAAAAATGATTCCTCCCCCTAACATCTGGGGCGCACCGTTTCGGAGGCTGACCTGTGGGCCTACTAAGTTGGAGCGTACCAAGGGCTTTGTCAACTTAGTCAATAATAAATGATTCTAGCTCCAGTGACCGTATGATGTCCATCCAACGGCCGTAGTGCTTCTTCAACCTCTAGTCTTCTTGGTCCAGCCGCCCAAAGCAGTGCCGGTCGTGCCGCCTACTCCTGCCTCTCGTGGCCGGCTGTGCTGCCGCGGAGGCCTCACCGCCCCCATACTACTCCCACCGCTGGCCAGGCCATCCCTCTACTCACCCACACCCCTTGTTATTCTGCGGCGACGGCAGCCTCACACCGCAGCCGAACCAGTGAACCCTCGTACTCCTCTCCGCGCGGGCTTCCACTGTCGCGTCTTCCTCAGCTCTGCGTTGTCCCCTTCCTAGGCCTCACCATCATCCACTGCCCTGGTGCTCTCGGCGCGGCGTGGTCAACATGGTCAACGACCGACTTCCATCGGAAGAGTACTGTACATGGAGAGGCTGACAGCTGGGTCCACGACGGCCGCAAGGAAGTGCCTCCTTATTACGCGCAAAATAATTATTCCTCCACCTGACAGCAGGCACCCACCGGATGGGCCACCTTATTTCGCGAAAAAATGTTTCCCCCCTGACCGCTGGGATCCACCGGACGGGCCACCGTATTTTGCAAAAAAAAACATTCCCCCCGCTGTCAGCTCGGACCCACCGTAAGTGCCTCCTTATTACGCACAAAAAAAATGAATACTCCCCCTGCTAGCTGGGACCCACCTTGGTGGGAGGCTGACTTGTCGGCCTACTAAGTTGACGGGGATGGAGGGCTTTGTCAACTTAGTCAATATGAACGATTTTAGCTCCAGTGACCGTACGATGTCCATCCAACGGCCGTAGTGCTTCTTCAACCTCTGGTCTTCTTACTCCAGTCGCCCAAAGCAGCGCCGGTCGTGCCGCCTGCTCCTACCTCCCGTGGCCGGCTGTGCTGCCGCGGAGCCCTCACCGCCCCCTACTATTCCTACCGCTGGCCAGGCCCTGTGGCGACGGCAGCCTCACACCGTAGCCGAACGAATGAACCCTCATACTCCTCTCCACGTGGGCATCCACTGCTGCATTTTCACCGGCTCCGCATCGTCCCTTTCCTAGGCCTCGCCGTCGTCCACCGCCCTTGTGCTCTCGGCACGGCACGGTCAACGTGGTCAAGGAACGACTTCCATCGGATGTGGACTGTACGTGGAGAGGCTGACAGCTGGGTCCATGGCCGCAGCAAGGAAGTGCCTCCTTATCATGCGGAAAATAATGATTCCTCCACCTGACAGCAGGGACCCACCGGACAGGCCACCGTATTTCGTGAAAAAAAACGTTTCCACCCTAACTGCTGGGACCCACCAGCTACACCTTCGCACGCAAGGAAGTGCGTCCGGGCAAAAAAACGATTCGCCCCCCTGACTGCTGGGACCCACCAGCTACATCTTCGCACGCAAGGAAGTGCGTCCAGGCAAAAAAAAACGATTCGCCCCCCTGACAGCTGGGACCCAGCAGCTACACCTTCGCACACAAGGAAGTGCGTCCGGGCAAAAAAAAACCAAAACGATTCGCCCCCTGACTGCTGGGACCCACCAGCTACATCTTCGCAGGCAAGGAAGTGCGTGACAGTTGGGACCCACCTGGTCGAAGCGTACGTAGCATTGTCATTCTGGTCGTGAACGTGTACGTACATATATACTGGTGGATGTAGAGGCACGCATGTGTCATAGTAGAGGCGCGCACGTAGCATGTACACGTACCTACCGCGGCCAGGGTGCAAGAAAGAAAATACGGCCACGTACGTACATACATGCAGGGTCTCGAACGCCTACTCGCGCATACGTACAGCCAGGGCTCGTGTACATGGCTGGGTCGGAACGGAGAAACAACGTCGTCATCGTGTTCATGGGGAGGCAACAGAATGCGTCGTGTTCATGGGGAGGCAACAGAGTGCGTCATGTTCATGGGGAGGCAACGGAATGCGTCGTGTTCATCGGGAGGCAACGGAACGCGTGGGAGCCAACCAGCTGGGTCGAAATGGAATGCGTGGTCATGTTCATTGGGAGGGCTTGGACGGAACATGCGATGGAAACGAGGGCTGGCATACCGCAGAACGGAGGAAACGGCCTTGTGTTCGACCGGCCACGTTCGAAATGGGATCCTGTTCATCAGGAGGGGTCTGACATACCACAAAACGGGACTCCACGGGATACTGTTCATCTCCACCGTCCACCTCCTCCAGCCTCCACGGGCTCCTGTTCATCCAACCTCCACGGCGCGCTACTCCACCGGCTACTGTTCAACCACCCCTCCACCATCTACTGTTCATCCAGCCCTCCACACCACGGGGTCCTGTTCAACCACCCCCCACGGGCACCCCTCCACCGTCTACTGTTCATCCAGTCCTCCACCACACCACGGGGTCCTATTCATCCAGAGGCAACGCCACCGCTCACTGTTCATCCACCCCCCCGCAACACTCACTATTCATCCCAGAGGCAGCATTGACCGGCTTCAGTTAGCAGCAGTAGCAAAGGAATTGCTCGATCGGGTTCAGTTAACAGCCATCGATCGATCGCTCGGGTTCAGTAACGCGTAGCATGTAGTGCAATTGCTCGGGTTCAGTTAGAGCCCAATGCCTCGCTCGGATTTAGTTAGAGCCAATGCCTCGCACACACGCGCGTACATGTACGAGAGAAATGCGCATCGCTCGGCCCCCGACCTCCCACCGTAACCGGGAACTCCCCGAAATTTTCCTCCCCCTCGCTTCTACCACGGTTTTTTCCGTCATGGACGGCCCAAAGGATGTCATGCAGCTGCATCTCCGGCCCGCCCAAGACGAAAAGCCCATTTTATGTCATGATTTTTTGTCATAGAAGTAGGAGCCCACCACATCTATGATGATACCGGGTTTTGTCACAATTATCATTATAGAAGTGTCATATGTATGACAGAAAAAAATTCATTGGGCCCAAAATGTCACGGATGTGTCTTTTTTTTGTAGTGTCAGTTGTGATCCGGGTATGATCACCGTTCGGTTACAATGGTAACTCGTCTCGTAAGCGAGTCCGTGGGACTCGGTGCACATGTCGTTTTCATTGCATTAGTAGTATTACTTGCATTGCATTAACTTGATTAATTGTCATGATATTGTTTGCCATTGTGCTTATGTTTGTTGTGAGCTTGCAACTACATTCAATGTAATGACCTGGTGCGTCATGCCAGCTTTCAGGTAATACTGATCGGATCGGAGAGCTTCCCGCATCTAGCATCGTGTCCACGTCGGTGTCCCTGTACTATGGAGTTCCACTTCGTCGTTATTCCACTGCCGTGTAGTTTATATGATCGAGGCCCCTTCATGTTCATTAAATAATGTACATACTGTTCAGTTGCATCGGTGTGCCGCTTGGCCTCTTATCTCGATGTAATATCAGACTTATGTATCTGCTAGCATGAATAAAGCGGTTGTTTCTGTACCATGTTGTTGTGTGTTGCCAGAAGACTTGATCTCTGGGCTGGCAATGCAAGGTAAACCGGTTGCTCCGAGCCGGGGTGCCATAACGCTTGGTATCAGAGCCACGCTGATTGTAGGACACGCTAGACTATTAATGCGTTAGTGGAACGGTAGATAGTTGCGTCTGAGTGTCGGTAGTCATAGAAATTGATTGCTGCATTGCATGCATGTTTATTTGTTGTTATTACTAATCATCTAGTGATTATGAGTGTAGATGGCACCAGTTCCGATCTTGTACCATCCTGAGCCAACTCCGTACACATCGCCGAACCTGCTTCAGAACGTGTGGTGACGACTCTACCCAGAGGGTGCTGATCCAGTGTATTAGGTGTATCGAGAGCAGCTGGCCAGTTCGTTGTATGAGTATTATGCCGAGGTCACTCTACACCACAGCTCCCCTTCCGGTGCTTACACTCGTTCCTCTAAGGGTGGCTTCACTTCTACGCCATCTCAGGCGGTCCAGTTTGCTGCTATCGAGGCTCTTGTAGACTTGCGCTACAACGAGGTTCGCATGCACACCCACCCAAGTTTTTACTACTACCCATCTCTGCACGAGAATGGGCGTATTTGCTTCCCTCTTATTGATCCGGTGTGCGACCGTCCTTGTAGCCACCTTTCTCGCTATATCACTGCCACTTATCTCTTGATCTATGAGTTAGCTCGAGAGCTAACCCGAGCTCGGATAGCCTTTGCCGCAGCTCAGAATAGGAACCCTCTACCCACTGTCGGTTTCACTCCATACGTTCCTCCCACTTCTAGTACCCCGGTGACCACCCAGGGTACCACCAACCCTTTGGCAGTGACCCCTCGCAGTGCTCCTGCTGCGTGGTCTTCCCTTGTCGCTACTCCTGCAGCTCCTATGCTCAGATCCCGTTCCGCACCTGCCCCTGAGGGAGAGTCCTCGAGGTAGCGTTGTCGCGTTTCTTTTAATCCGGAGGTCTCCGCTATCAGTTTAGGGTCTGAGTCCGGCTCAGGAGAGGAGCCCGCAGCAGCACCAGCCGAGCAGTAGATCGCTAGAGTATCATCTTCGTCGTGAGTATGATGTATGGATGTAGTTGTATGCGTCATGATGTTTAGTTTCATGTATGATGGTAGTGAACCCGTCATGATGTTATCTTTTATGCTGAGTCTATGTATAATTATGTTGGAACCTTTTTATTCGCCTTGGTTTCTTTTTGCCATGTTTTTTGGGTTTGTTGCTGGCTTTTTCCTCCCATTTTTGGATATTTCTCATCACAGTTGCCTTGTATTGGGAAAATAAATAATAGGATGACATGGGGAGGTAGCAGCAGCAAATCTTGTGAGGATGTCATTGTTCGTCGCTCCGCACGACAAGCAGGACATTCCCCCGAGCCATACCAGCCACCACCACCTCCACCGCCACATCCGCCCTCCATTGAGCAGATTATGCGAATGTTTGAAGAAAGAAGAAACAACGATCTGATGGAGATGTTGAAAAGTGTGCAAGTTATGGTTGGACAAAATGGAAATCAGAATGGTCATTACTCCAAGCTGTCAGATTTTCAAAGGACCAAGCCTCCCAGTTTCAGTCAAGCTATTGATCCATTGGAAGCCGATGATTGGTTGAGGACCATTAAGAGGAGCTGGAAATTGCTCGCACTGAAGAAGGAGACAAGGTTCCGTTCACAACACATTATCTCGAAGGAGCAGTCTTTATATGGTGGGATAATGCTAAAGCTATGTGGCCTGCGGACGAGGAAATTACGTGGACCAAATTCAAGGATCAGTTCCGCAAGTATCATATACCCACCGAAATTATGAAGATCAAGCAGCGTGAATTCCTCTCCGTTACTCAAGGAAGCATGTCAGTAAGTGAGTACCTGAATAAATTCAACCATTTGGCCCGTTATTCTCTCTATGATGTGGCCACCGAAGAAAGGAAGGTCAACAAATTCCTTGGCGGACTGAACCAGCACCTCAGATGCACTCTCAGCATGTTTGATTTTCCGGACTTCCAAACTCTGGTGAATAAGGCCCTCATCGCAGAAAGGGAACACAAGCTCATGCACGACAGCAGGTCCGCAAATAATGATCACAAGCGCAAATTCGAGCCTAAGAAGGATATGGTATTCTCAGCCGTGGCCGAAGAAGTGGAATCAATTCCTGCGGTCAGTGAGTATCCAGATGTATTTCGTGAGGAATTGCCAGGAATGCCACGAGATAGAGAACTGGAGTTTGAAATTGACTTGGTGCCCGGGCTGCACCGATATATAAGAAATATTATCGGATGCCTTCGTCCGAATTGGTGGAGTTAAAGAAATAGCTCGATGAGATGCTGCAGAAAGGATACATCCATCCAAGCTCTTCACTTTGGGGATCACCCGCTATATTCGGGATAAAAAGGACGACAGTCTTTGAATGTGTGTAGAGTATCGAAAGTTGAATGATGTCACCATCAAGAACAAGTAGCCACTACCAAGAATTGATGATTTGTTTGATCAACTCAGTGGGGCCAAAGTATTCTCCAAGATTGATTTAAGGACCGGATATCATCAACTCAAAATCAGGAAGGAAGATATTCCCAAGACCGCGTTCACCACTCGGTACAATCTTTATGAATATATTGTTATGTCAATCAATCTCACCAATGCCCCAGCCTATTTCATGCATATGATGAATAAGGTTTTTATGGATTTCTTGGACAAGTTTGTGGTGGTGTTCATTGATGACATCCTCATTTACTCAAAAAGCAAGGAAGAGCACAAGGACCACCTCCGAGCAGTTTTGCAAAGACTCCGTGACCACCAGCTTTATGCGAAGTTCAGCAAATGTGAATTTTGGCTCTATCAGCTGAAGGTATAGTCGTGGATCCAAGTAAAGTGAAAGATGTGTTGATTGGACCGCACCCACGATAGTCTCAGAAATCCGAAGTTTCCTTGGATTAGCCGGGTATTATCGCCGCTTGATCGAAGGATTTTCTAAGATTGCCAAGCCAATGACAGAGCTCCTAAAGAAGGATAAGAAGTTTGAATGGACTGAGGACTGCAAAAGGAGCTTCACCAAGTTAAAAATCATACTGAGACTCGCACCAGTATTGACTCTTCCCGACATCTACTGTAGCTTTGATGTCTACTGCGACACATCCATAAAAGGGATCCGATGTGTACTCATGCAAGATGGCAAAGTTGTGGCCTATGCACCCCGGTAACTACGGCCTCATGAAGGAAATTATCCAACTCATGACTTGGAATTGGCTGCGGTGGTGCATGCCTTGAAGATTTGGAGACACTATCTGATTGGCAAGAGGTGTCAAATATTTACGGACCACAAGAGTCTCAAGTATATATTCACTCAACTGGATTTAAACCTCCGTCAGTGAAGATGGTTTGAGTTGGTTAAGGATTATGACCTCGGGATAGATTATCAGCCGAGTAAAGCTAATGTGGTGGCCGATGTCCTCAGCTGCATGCCCGCCAGCCTGAATGCGCTACTGGATTCTTTGCATCCCAAACTCTGTAAGGAAATGGCTCAACTAAATTTGGTAATAGTGGATGCCAGGATGGACAGCATATTGGAAATGGCTCCTACTCTCGAGGAAGAAATTCACAGCGCTCTGCAATCATATGCCAAGCCAACGAAGGATTTCTCTAAGGATCAACACGATACGCTAAGGTTTCGAGGAAGGATCTTCGTACCCATCCAAGAAAGTTTGAAAAATAAGATATTATTAGAAGCACACGAATCTTCGTACTCGATTCACTCAGGTGGCACCAAAATATACGAAGATCTTCGTCAGGTATTCTGGTGGGAAGGAATGAAGAAAGACATCGCTTACTTTGTAGCTTGTTGTGATATATGCAACAAGGTGAAGGCAGAACATCAGAAGCCTGCCGGACTCCTTCAACCCTTACCCGTATCACAATGGAAATGGGACGATGTCTGCATGCAATTCATCATCGGCTTACCAAAGACACACTGAGGGAATGACGCAATATGGGTCATAGTGGATACCTTAACCAAGGTGGCTCATTTTTTGCCCATCCGGACCACTTACCGTGCCGATCAACTTGCACAGTTATATGTGTCCAGGATCGTCAGTTTGCATGGAGTGCCAAAAACCATCACCTCCGACGGAGGATCTCTCTTCACTTCAGCCTTCTGGTCCCGTCTACATCAAGCCTTGGGGACTGCCCTGAAATACATCACAGCTTATCATCCACAGACAGACGGACAGACCGAGCGAGTAAATCAAATACTCGAGGATATGCTCCGAGCATGTGCATTGGCCCAAGGACCTAAGTGGGAAGACTGTTTGCCGTACGCCGAGATTTCCTACAACAAAAGTTTCCAGACCAGTTTGAAAATGTCGCTATATGAAGCTTTGTATGGCCGTAGGTGCCGCACTCCACTGAACTGGTCTCAAACCGGAGACATTCGTATCTTCGGAACTGATCTAATGATGGAAGCTGAGAAAGAATTCAAGGAGATCCGAGACAGATTGCAGTTGGCCAAGTCATGACAGAAGAGTTACTATGATGCAGAACACTGACAGATCAGCTTTGAACCAGGGGAACATGTGTACCTCCGAGTCACCCCGATGAAAGGAATTAAGAGGTTTCAGACCCGCGGCAAGTTGGCACCCAAATATATTGGCCCATTCCCAGTCACAAACAGAGTTGGAATAGTTGCTTATCGATTGGAGTTGCCACCAGAACTGTCAGGGGTACACAAGGTGTTTCATGTCTCACAACTAAGAAGATGTATCTCGCCACCGGAGAAAAGGACTGATATGGCAGAGATAGAACTGGCTAAGGATATGACATACGAGGAAAGACCAGTTAGAATATTGGATGAGACAGAACGAGTCACTCGCAGCAAAGTAATCAGGTTTTTCAAGGTTCAATGGGAGCACCATACCAAGGAAGAGGCAACCTAGGAAAGAGAGGAATTTTTAAGGACTTTTTACCCAGAAATATTTTCCCAAGCAACAAAATCTCGAGGACGAGATTCATCCTAAGTGGGGGAGGTTTGTGATAGCTTGGTTTTTGCCTTCTCTCTTTTTCCGGACTTGGTTTGCCTTTGCCTTGGATTTAAGTTTTTGGAATCAATTCAAATGGACTTGTCACTTGGGCATGCCCTTGACTTTCACCCAAGTGACCCATCCGCATCTCATCCAACTCCATTTCTCTCTAAAACCCTAGAATGGCCCTTTGAATATTTTTCATAAGTGAAAATATTCATTTTCTTTCTGAAAGCTTATTTCAGAAATTAGAGCTCCAAAGCAACCCCAATTTTTATAGCTCCAAAAATCTTGAGATAATTCCTGAATTTTCTTTGAACCTTGGCCCACCTCCCTGAGCAAAAATATTGCATGACTTTTTGTAATATTTTTGCTACAGAAAATCTTTTCCTTTCTGGCCCAAAAATGCACTTTGTACAACAAGTGCATTTTTCCTTACCCTTTTGGAGATAATCTTTCTTAAGCCTTATCACCCTCCTAAGAAACCCTTAACCCCAGGAGATCAGCCCTAATGGCCTTCTAGAAGCTAGCCAAACTTGGCGACCAAGTTTCTATCCAGAAACTTGCCAGCAAGCTTGAGTCACTTCTGGTCGACCTGGCTTCGAGTCCTCACCCTTCCTAGACTAAACACTGTGTGGACTTTAGCCCACACAAGGTTTGGAAGTGTTTGGGTGTCGTTTTGGCCATGCCAGGGCGGTGACCGCGTGTGGACTTGGGGCCTGGCATGCGTTCGACGCGCTCTGCGTCGCGCCAGGGCCTGTGTTCGGCGTGTGCCCGAGCCAGAGCTCGCCGACGACGGCCGCACCGCGCCACCACCTTCGTCTCATCGCCCTTGACCTCTCCCTGGCGCTCGCCGACACCGAAGACGCCGCAGCAAGCATGGGCGTGTCGTGACCAAAAGCCACAGTGCACCCGTGCCCCTGTCTTCTTTTCCCCCCTCCTCCTTGTGCTCGTCCGCGAGCGTGGACAGCATCTGCATGATCGCTGAGCCTCTTACCCCCTCGCTGACGCCTCTCATCGCTTCTCACCGGCTTCCAGAGAACTCCGGCAGCGACACGTACCCCCTTCCCCCACCGTCTATAAATTGAGCCCTCCCCTCCGTCCCACAGCCACTCACTACACCATCCAACCTTCACACACACGCAACACAACCGTAGCCCGGTGGGCAGGCCTCTGGCCGCCGTGCCCGACCTGAGCTCGCTGGAAACCCCCGTAGCTTAGCCATCCCATTCCCGAGCTCCTGGAGCCAACCCAACCCCCTAGGCGCGTCCCTGGGGATCCTCTGGTGACGCCCCAAAGCCGTAGAACCCCTGGAACCGCCCCTCGCCGTTAACTTCTTCCTCTCCGACAAGACCCGACCGTCGCCGCCGCTTGTGAGGTTGATTGCGAGCAGCTCCGGCCGTCTCTCGTCGTGCCGCGGGTACAGGAAGGTGCACCATAGCCCCCTCTTCAAACCTATCCCTCCAGTTTTTCCCTAGAACCCCTCCTTGCCGGCGTGAGCTCCGGCGAAGCACCACCGCGTTCTGTTTCTGTCTCCCTCTCCTCTCTCCTGACTGGCGGGACCTAGTTTCAGCCTCTCCACTCGCACCTGAAGCGGTATGAGTGGATGCGTCTTTTGGCTTTACGCCATCGATGTCACCCCTCCCCTAGTTTTCTGTTAATTCAAATAAATTCAAATATTTTGACCAGAACTTTGACCATTGATATCTCCTAGCCTATAAGTCCAAATGAGTTGATTCTTTTTGCATTGTGTTTGTTTTAGAAAGCTCTAGCAGCACACCAAAGTGTGGATTTTTCCTTGATGCCTAGAATTTCTGGTGATTTTCAGAGTGGTTCTTGATATTTTGTTTTGTGGTTTTTAAATATTTTCAGAGGGAGAGACTTGTCTTGAAGCTATCCAGGAGGAGTGTGAACCTCCTCTGCACTAAGGCAAGCCACAATAACATTTGGATGGTATCATCTCAATATCTATGATTTTCTACTTGAATATGAGCTATTTTTATGCATTTAAAATAGTTAAATAATTATGATTTAATGCTTAGTTACTTTGTCATTGTAGGATCTTGAAGTATGTCTAGAGGGGGGGGGGGTGATTAGACAACTTGACCAAATAAAAACTTAACCTTTTCACAATTTTAGTCTTTGGCAGATTTTAGCAAACTTAGCACAAGTCAAGCAATCTTAACACAATTCAAGCAAGAATGCAAAGAGTATATGAGCAGCGGAAAATAAAGCATGCAACTTGCAAGAATGTAAAGGGAAGGATTTGGAGAATTCAAACGCAATT
This sequence comes from Triticum aestivum, assembly GCF_018294505.1. Classification (NCBI taxonomy): domain Eukaryota; kingdom Viridiplantae; phylum Streptophyta; class Magnoliopsida; order Poales; family Poaceae; genus Triticum; species Triticum aestivum. The sequence goes on from NC_057798.1 coordinate 538,459,415, forward strand.
TGGAGACACGGTGATTTTTGAGCCATGGTTCCGATAGGTGGTGCTATCGTACATCCACGTTGATGGAGACTTCAACCCACGAAGGGTAACGGCTGCGCGAGTCCATGGAGGGCTCCACCCAAAAAGGGTCCACGAAGAAGCAACCTTGTCTATCCCACCATGGCCATCGCCCACGAAGGACTTGCCTCACTAGCGGTAGATCTTCACGAAGTAGGCGATCTCCTTGCCCTTACAAACTCCTTGGTTCAACTCCACAATCTTGTCGGAGGCTCCCAAGTGACACCTAGCCAATCTAGGAGACACCACTCTCCAAGAAGTAACAAATGGTGTGTTGATGATGAACTCCTTGCTCCTGTGCTTCAAATGATAGTCTCCCCAACACTCAACTCTCTCTCACAGGGTTTGGATTTGGTGGAAAGAAGATTTGAGTGGAAAGCAACTTGGGGAAGGCTAGAGATCAAGATTCATATGGTAGGAATGGAGTATCTTGGCCTCAACACAAGTGTAGGTGGTTCTCTCTCAGAAATGGCATGTTGGAAGTGTAGGTTTGTTCTGATGGCTCTCTCCACGAATGAAGAGGAGGTGGAGGGGTATATATAGCCTCCACACAAAATCTAACCGTTACACACAATTTACCAATCTCGGTGGGACCGAATCAACAAACTCGGTCAGACCGATTTAGTAAACCTAGTGACCGTTAGGGTTTTCGGTGGGACCGACATGCAACTCGGTAGGACCGATATGGTTAGGGTTAGGGCATAACGTAATCTCAGTGAGACCGATTACACAAACTCGGTGAGACTGATTTTGGTAATAAGCTAACCAGAGAGTTGGTCAGGTAAACTCGGTGGGGCCGGTTCGCTCTTTTCGGTGAGACCGAAATGTTACAAAAAGGAAACAGAGAGTTTACATTGCAATCTCGGTGGGACCGATCGCTCATCTCGGTGAGACCGAAATGTTACAAAGGGAAATAGAGAGATTACAATCCCATCTCGGTGAGACCGAGATCCCTATCGGTGAGATCGATTTGCCTAGGGTTTGTGGCAGTGGCTATGACATCTGAACTTGGTGGCGCCGGATAGAAAGAATCGGTGGGGCCGAGTTGGACTTTAGGTTTAGGTCATATGTGGATGTGGGAAAGTAGTTGAGGGTTTTGGAGCATATCACTAAGCACTATGAAGCAAGAAACTCATTAAGCAACACCTCATCCCTCCTTGATAGTATTGGCTTTCCCTATAGACTCAACGTGATCTTGGATCACTAAAATACAAAATGTAGAGTCTTGAGCTTGAAGCTTGAGCCAATCCTTTTATCCTTAGCATTTTGAGGGATCCACTTTTCTCATCCATGCCATGCCATTCATTAAGCTTTCCTGAAATAATTATCTTGGAATAGTATTAGCTCAATGATCTATATGTTGTTAGGAATTACCAAAACCACCTAGGGATAGTTGCACTTTCAATCTCCCCCTTTTTGGTAATTTATGACAACATATAGATCAAAGCTTCGACAAAAGATAATAAGATTGAAAAACATCGTCGCTTTGAGAAGTATGTGAAATGTGAGAGCTCCCCCTAAATTTGTGCATAGTTTAAGATTTGCATTGGACTACAAATGCACATATAGTTAGGTTCATGAGTTTCTCTCCCATGTCACATACATCTTGGTGGAGCGCTAAAAAATGATAATATTCAAAATACATGCACTCATCACCAAGCAAAGTGAAAGATCATATAGAGATAAAAAGGATAATGTCATTCAACAAGCATTAATGTAGCATATGATCAAACACACGATCGTCATTATATCACACAGGCAATAAAGTATCTCAAGCAAGCAAAAGGTAATAAAGTTCAACCACAAAGACAAGAGAGAACAAAAGCAAACTATCTCTCTCGAAGCCTATGATCTATACATTTTCTCCCCCTTTGGCAACAAGTTACCAAAAAGTTCCTAGAAAATGCATAATACTATGTCATGTCTCAGGCTTGGTCTTGATGTGGTGGTGTAGATATGACTCCAAGGACGAATGCATTAGTTGATGAAGTTGGAGCTGGTGGAGTAGATGCTGGAGTTGGTGGCACTGAAGCTGTAGCAGGTGCAGATGATGTTGCTCTTGTGTCTATCACAGGCACAGCAGCTGATCTCTGAGCTCTAGGCACTCTAGCAAATGCCTTAGTGGTTGTCTTGCCCTTCCTCTCCTGCATGTCATCTTGGAGTTGCTCAACAACAAACTGGATCTCAGTTACTTTCACATCTAAGTCATAGAACTTCTGCTCCATGATCCTTTCCAGGCTCTCCTGGTTTTGAGTCAGGGTGGCCAACCCTTTCTCAATCCTTAGAGTGGATGCTATCAAGTAACCTAGTTGGTCTTGTTTGCTCTTCAGGAAGTACTCAGATGCCTCATCAATTGTTGGCATCTTGGCAGCCTTCTCAGTCCTTGCCTTCTCCTTCTTTGCTTGTGCTTGCACTGAAGATGGTTCATTTTCATCCATAACCACTTGGTTGTCCTCAAAGTCTAGATAGATAGACATGTGTTACTTGTTCAATAAGTATGTGCCAGTGCCCATCTTGGAGTTAATCAGCTCCTGGATCTGTGGGGCATACCCACAACTTCTCTTATGGTCTGCAGTTGTCCTCTTAATAGTTTCAACAATGAGGCTCATGACCTTGAACTTTTGAGGCACATCAAATAAGTGTAGCAGATTAATAGCATGGCCTCTGATCATGTTATGATCACCTGACTTGGGCAAGAGTGACTGCCTGATGATCCAGTTGATGGTTGGCAGTCCTGACAGAAGGAAATGTATAGATCCAAACTTGTGATTTTCAATAGCTTTGTCTGGGATCTCCTTGTACATGTGTGCCATAGTGTTGTGATCCATCTTCTTCTTGGCATAGACATCCAAGTCATCCTGTTTCTCCTTTGGTGCATTGATCAGATTTGCCCATTCTTCAATAGTAGACTGGTACCTTGTACCTTCAGACATCCAAACTATTCTGCCATCTGAATAGAAGTGTGCCGTGGAGTAGAATTGCATTATGAGCTCATCATTCCACTTTGTGAGCTTCTGCCCAACAAAGTCTGCCACTCCACAAGCACTGAAACTGTAAAACACTCCTGGGTAGTGTTCCTCATTCTCCTTGATGTATTTCCAATCTACCCATCTCATATCACAGACTATTGGTTTCTTGTCCAGCAGCACTGTCTCATAGAAGTCCTGTTGTTCCTTTGTATGGAACCTATAGTCCACAACAGTTCTCCTCCTGACTGCATAAGGATCAGTCAACCTCCACTGTCTGAGTCCTGCATCCTTTCTTAGCTTCATGTTCTCAGCAACAAGATGAGCATCGTTATGATCTGGAATTTTAGGCTTTAACTTTCTCAGAACATGCTCTTCATCTTCTTCTTTTTCCGCAACAACTTCAGGCACTGGGGCCTTGTTCTTTTCAGCAGCTGGGATGTTCCTGGTATTCCTCTTTGGTGCAGTATTGGGCTTGGAAGCAACCTTAGGTGCTTCTTTGGGCTTTGATGAAGCATCCCCTGACCTGATGGAATCACCCATGAGCTTCTGAGCTTTGGGAGCTGGAGCAGCAACCTCTTCTTCTTCTTCTTCTTCCATCATGGAAGGCTTCCCTACAACCCTGGCCATGGTCTTCTTGACCCTTTCCTTCCTCTTCTTTTCATCCATTTCTGGCTTCTTGGGTTTTGATCTCTCAGTTTCTTGAGTTGATGCTCTGACTTTCAGCATAGGAGTCCTTTTGGCAGGGACTTTCCTGTTCAGACCTGGCTTGGTGGTTGCAGCAGTGCCATACTCCTTCTTGAGCACTTTCCTGGAGGTGGCTTCATCCTCTTCTGCCACATAGTCTTCATCCTCAGAGTCTGAGGTTTTCTTCTTCCTGTTCCTGGTTGCAGCTTTGGGTAAGTTGCCTGGGGTGCTCCTGCTGCCATCATCTAAGGAACTGGAGGGACTAGTGCCCTCACTCATGTGAACTTGTTCCTCTGACTTGTTCTGGCTATCACTTTGATCAGACATGTTGCAAACACTGACTGCTGACCCTGTGAATAGATGTAGATGAGATAGAGAGGATAAGCATCACAAAATACAGAGGTTTTTGCAAAAGATTGAATTAAAAACTTAGTTTTAGTTTTCCATAGAAAGCATTTTGGATCAACCGATTTGTGAACTCGATGATACTGAAGCAGCTTTAGGAACCTGAACTAGTGAACTCGGTCAGACCAAGTCACAGCTCGGTGGCACCGAGACTGCTAGGGTTTCACAAAGTTCTAAACTCGGTCACATCGATTTGCAATTCTCGGTCAGACCGAGAATCACAAGTGCAATGGCCTTAGCCGAATCGGTGGTACCGAGTTTTACAACTTGATGGGTCTGAGATGGTTTCGATGGAAACCTAACCCTAAATTTTCAATCCAAACCTAATCTACGGATAGTTTTGACTAGATGAGATAGTTGCAATCGTGGCAAGATTCATGGCGAACACAATGTGCTAGGAATCAGATGGGGATAGCACAGTGATCAAGTCCATACCCTAGCTCGGCAATGGACTCGCTACGGCAGCAAGGACGGTGGAGATTCCCGTTGACGGCGGTGGAGACTAGCGGCGGGAGGCGGCTGGCGATGAGGAGAACGATCCGGAGACCCTGGAGGCAGAGTGGGCTGAGCGCGGGCGAAGCTGTTCGGAGGAATTTCCAAATTTTTTGCCCTTGGGTATATATAGCCTGACCCTGTCGGTGTGACCGAGTGTAACAACTCGGTGGCACCGAGATGCATTACTGCAAGCAGTTACTGCAACTCAGTGAGACCAAAATGTTCAAATCGGTTGCACCGAGATTGAAAACCTAGATCGACTTACTGATCTCGGTATGACCGAAAGGGAAGGATCGGTCAGACCGAAACGCACAAAGAAGTTTTGGAAGTTTAAGTCTATGACGAATCGGGGACTCGGAGTGCTCCTCACACAGAGTGGTTCGAATCTGACTTGATCAAATTTGGTGATGTAGCATGAATAGAGTTTGAGACAATAAAAGCATAGATAGCTAGAGTGGGTTTGTTGGTGTCAAAACCGGCGGATCTCGGGTAGGGGGTCCCGAACTGTGCGTCTAGGCGGATGGTAACAAGAGACAAGGGACACAATGTTTTTACCCAGGTTCGGGCCCTCTCGATGGAGGTAAAACCCTACTCCTGCTTGATTAATATTGATGATATTGGTAGTACAAGAGTTGATCTACCACGAGATCAGAGAGGCTAAACCCTAGAAGCTAGCCTATGGTATGATTATTGTTCGTCCTGCGGACTAAAACTCTCCGGTTTATATAGACACCGGAGAGGGCTAGGGTTACACAGAGTCAGTTACAATGGGAGGAGATCTTCATATCATATTGCCAAGCTTGCCTTCCACGCCAAGGAAAGTCCTATCTGGACACGGGACGAAGTCTTCAATCTTGTATCTTCATAGTCCGGGAGTCCGGCCAAAGGTCATAGTCTGGCCATCCGGACACCCCCTAATCCAGGACTCTCTTAGTAGCCCCCGAACCAGGCTTCAATGATGACGAGTCCGGCACGCAAATTGTCTTCGGCGTTGCAAGGCGGGTTCCTCCTCCGAATACTTCATAGAAGATGTTGAACACAAGGATAGTGTCCGGCTCAGCAAAATAAGTTCCACATACCACCATAGAGAGAATAATATCTGCACAAATCTAATCTGCTGACGTATTCTGCAGCGTGACATCACGCCACGGCCAAGCCTTTATTCGAATCGTCTTACTGTTCCATCTCAGCGTGTTTAGCGAGGCGGTTTCCTTGGCACGTCTTGTCAAAGCAGAGATCGTGTCCCCTTATTCCGGGATTCTCATCAATACGAGCGTGGGTAACCAAACCGTGCCTTTGGTACGACTCCCTAGTTGAAAGCGAGTCCCAAACGGTTACGGGGAGGGCTCTTGGTATTCAACCTCTTTATAAAGAGACCAATGCTCGCCTCCTTTCTTTTCAATTCAATCGAATCCGCCCCTCGCCTCGAGTTCCAACACCCAAAGCTCCAGTTTTAGGCGCTTCAGACCTTTGATGATGTCCGACTCTGACCTTCAAGGCTGGTGGATGCCTTCCTCCATTACAGAAGAAGATGTGCGAAAGCTGAGAGATGCCAGGTATCTAACCGGCAAAATATCGCATAGGCTGCCTGCTCAAGGGTAGGCCATTCCCACTCCCCAGCCCGGTGAGAGCGTGGTGTTCACATCTCACTTCCTTCGGGGGCTAGGCTTCCCGATTGATCCCTTCATGAGGGGGCTTATGTTTTATTACGGGCTGGAATTTCACGACTTAGCTCTGGAGTCCATCCTCCAAATCTCATCGTTCATTGTCGTGTGTGAGGCCTTCCTCCACATTACTCCTCACTTCGGATTGTGGCTAGAACCTTCAAGGTAGAACCGAAGATGATCGAGGGGCAGCACGCTGAGTGCGGAGGAGCTATCATAAGCAAGATGGCTGACGCTCCATGGCCCGAGGGCTCTTTCCAAGAGGAGTTCGACTTATGGCAATGGGACTGGTTTTACATCACAGCCCCAGGGGCACCACATGGGTGGCGCCACCTGCTTTTCGCTCGGGTCCCCCACCACGGCTAGCGTGATGGGTCAATGAAGGGCTTATCCGAGGGCCGTCCAAAGACGCGCCCTTGCTGCAGGACCGCATTCGAGATCTCCTAGAAAGAGATATCAACTTGACCATAGTGGCGCAAGTTATGCTGATTCGCCGCATGCTGCCCTGCAAACGTCGCCCTCTCCGCCTGTGGGAATTTAATCCGGAGGGACCGCGAGTCCTCCAACACTTGATGGGCACGACGCCCGTGGAGATGTACAAATTGTTCTTCGGATCACAAGCAAGGTGTCCGGACTTGTCCGAGGACGCAGGTCTGAGCTGCAATCACCCGGATGCCCAAGTAAGTAGCCCCGTACTTGGACACGCCATCCATATTTTTATCATAAAATTGCCTTTAATAGAGCTATCCTTTGAACAGGAGTGGATAGCGAAAGCAGAGCTTATCAGGTGTCCAGCCCCCCTGCCTGAGACCACGCCAGATCCCGTGTTAACCAGGATGCTGGAGATCGCGCTTTCGACAGAAGGCGAAGAGGGGAACCAAGGATCTACCGCCTCTGCGAAGGAGGCTGTCAGGAAGGGAGGAATCAAGAATTCCCCAGACCAGGGAAAGAAAAGGACTGCCTCTGAAGACCCGGAGGGGATGGCCTCAAAACGGGGGAAGAAATCTTCGCCAGAGGATTCGGCGCCGGAGAATGCCCCGGCCGCATTGCGCCCCCAAGGGGATCAGCTCTCCACCGAGCCATAAGTAAAGAGAGGGGTTCCAAAATGAGTGACATCCCTGTTTTATTTTTGAGGAAGATAACCGAAATATTACCTTGCAGTTCGGATCTCAACCCTTCTCAGCAGAGCTCATCTTCAGGGGATCTTCGTCCGGAGATGATGGAGAGCGAAACGCCTCCCCTAGCTGCACCGTCTTACGAGGCAGGCAACCCTGAGGTGTCGTGTCGGAGGATTTCTCCAAGTCCGGACCCTGAGAAAGATTGTCAGGCTAGTCCGGCACCCTCTGGTGCGCGGTCGGAGGGGCTGAAGGATCTGCTTGGGTGAGCGTCTATCTCAGAAGAACACCGTATGTTGATGAACACGGTGATTGGAAGGATTTCATCCGCGAAAAGTGGATTGTATGAGGCCGCCAGGAGTTTACTGACAGGCTTTGAGGTACGTGAAAAGGTGTACCTTTTGGTAGAGCCGCATATATAAAATGCGCCCTGTATAAATAGTAGCCCCTAAGACTCTGTGTGTTGTCAAAAGTGACGGCGCATAGAGGATCATAACCCCAGGTATAATATGTCACCTTTTTTATGAAGGAGGTGAGGCGTTCGGTGTCTAGCTGGACTGATGAATCTGCCGAGCTAAAGCCGCAACTTGACGTAGCAGATACCGACATCGCGCTTGTAAATAAGCGGCTAGACGAGGCACAAGGTATGTTCCAAAGACATCTGAAAAGAGGAGTTCGATGCTCGTGCCTTATAAGATATGTGCTTAATGTAGATGGTACTGCTGCCGTGGATAACCTTCGGGCGGAACTTGCATGAGCCAAGGAGCAAGCAAGGAAAAGTGATGCGGCTGCCGTTAAGGCGGCTGAAGAGCTAAAAGCCGAACAGGCTGCTCACTGCCAGAGCAAGAAAGTAATAGCCGAGATGGCTATAAAATTGAAGGATGTTGCCGACCGCTGTAAATTTTTTGAACAAGAAGATAGGGCGGCTCAGAAGGACCTTGAAAAGATCACTGCCGAGGCCAAGGATACTCGCTCTGCAATGAGATCTATGAAGGAGGAGCTATGTCAGGTCGGAGATATCACGGCTGGAAAGCCCTATATGCTGCGGATGAAGTTCGGGGATCCTAAGTATGCTCCGTTAGACCGGCAGTGGAGTGCGGAAAACACTTATCTGGATTTGGCAGCGAGTGCGGCAGACGCGACCGAACACTTCCGGGGTCGAGGGTGACCATGAATTGGAAGAACTTTTTTGGTCGCAGTTCCACAATCCAGAACGCCCACTTTCGGTATCCGACCATTTGGCCGCCTGGGCGGAGCTGAACAGGTTATCTGAACTCGCCATGAGGTATGTTGCGAGTCGTCTGTGGCTGGAAGAGCCAGAGAGGAAGAGTTATTTTAGCTTGGTGTAGCAGTTCCTTGGTTCGGTGCCGCATGTTGATGCAATGAAGAGGTCGGCGTGCATAGAGGGTGCACAGATGGCTCTTGCCCGTGTCAAAACATACTGGGCGGATATGAAGGCCGGTGCTGTTGCATCCCGGGATTCGGACGAAAGTCGAGTACCTGCCAAGCATTACTTTGAGGAAGTTCTTCAGGGCGCTTGTTTAATAGAGGCGCGGTGCTCGAAGGATGTTGTGTTCGAATAGCATGTGCTATTGTAAAACAAATATTTTGATAGAATATAAAGCCTTTTATACTTGTGCTTGCAAGAATTATAATGCCTCCTGTGCGGCCGTTAATGTATATGTGTATATAACCTGAAAGATGGCAGTCGTTGGCTTCATTCCCCACGCATATAATGCGGGGGTGTTCGCAAAAAGGTGCCTTTTCAAGCTTAATCCAACGTCTTGGTCCTATAAAGGAGGTGATAGCGCAGCGAACTAGGCAACCGGACTATAATGCTTTATCACTTTCACTTAGCCATAGGAGTTTGACAGTGGGGCTACTGAATAGCCCCTAGGGGCACCGCGCTCGCCCGAATTCGGGGCGCGTGTGTGCCTGACCGGGAAGCGGCCCTTAGTTAATGCAGAGGAATCCTAAAGATTCCGAAAGTCATCGAGTGGTTGACCAATCTCTCGCTATATCATGACAGTCAGTTTTCGGCTTTCTCTACTGAGGTGCTCGCCTGGCCGAACCGGGGCATAATCGCAGTAGTTCTCCTGGTGCCGCCTTAGCCGATAGAGCGGAATGTAAGGCAGCAAAACATAGGAGCCGGGCAAACCCAACATTTGACCAAAGACATGATTCGGAGCTGATGCATATAAGGCCAAACTCGCGACGCCGAACACTCCCTAAGGTATTCGGTCTTTATGAAAATGGGCCGAACAAAAGCCCTTGGTAAGAAGCCCCTGGTGCCCAGGAACGTGCAAAATTCTTGCGTGGCCACATGCCAAGACGCCAGCCTCCTCCTCGGTTGTAGCGAAAACCGGGGGATGTTATCAACAAGAGACAGTAAAAAAGGTTTACGCAGGGTCTTAATCTGAAAAGAATCCTTAAAACGGGTCCCTACTGCACGTCTGCACCTGTGTCTCCGTTGTGCCGTATCCTGGATGGGCGTAGCATGGTGTTCGTCTGCGAAAGAGAGGAACTTAGTGAAAAACAATCGTGCGAGAAATCTATATTAAAATAAACAAAATATAATACAGAGACATGAGTAAAATTGAGCCGTATTGTCTCCTGGTGTAAACACGCGGAGCCCCTTGTATAGGGTTATGCGGCTATTAAGCCTTTGTATGTTTACGCCGGACTCGTCGAGCCGTGTCCGGGGTAGTAGGGCTGGATTAGTGTGCGGCTGTCCACGCGGCCGCACCATTACCCGTACTTCGGGGATCAATTGATATTTCCCTTTAATGAGATGATGCCTCGTGGACCGGGCATTTTGAGTGTAAGGGATTGCATAATGCGGTATTGCGTTAAAGCGGGCGAAAGCTTCGCGTCCCAGTAGCGCTTGATAGCGACTTATGAATGGGGCGATGTGGAAGGTTAGCTTTTTGCTTCGGAAGTTGTCGGGTGAGCCGAACATGACTTCTAACAAAAGGGAACCCATACTCTGGGTATCTGGGCCCGGCGTGACTCCTTGAAAGGAAGTGTTGCCATGGCGAATTATTGCTAGGTTTACCCCCAGTTTGCGGATTGTGTCCTGATATAACAGGTTTAGGTCACTGCCGCCGTCCATTAGGACTTGTGTAAATTGGAGTCTGTCAATAGTCGGATCCAAGACCAAGGCAGTCCAGCCTGCGTTCCGGATACCTCTGGAGTAATCCTGATGATCAAAGGTGATTGGTTGTAACAACCAGTGGTGGTGCTCCTCTGGGGCAGGCCGTATGGCGCGTATCTTCGTAGGCGCCATTCTGTTTTTCCCTTTTGTCACCTGAAGTGAATTTACTGTTTTGACTTCTTGTGGGAACTTCTTTTGTTCTCCAGTGTTCTTCTTGTGGGGTGCTTCGTCATCCTCGCTTGGTGTGTCGAGCCCCTTGTGTTCGGCGTTGAGTTTGCCAGACTGCTTGAAGACCCAACAATCTCTATGGGTGTGGTTTGCAGGTCTCCCGGGAGTACTGTGGATTTGACATATTTTGTCCAAGATTTTGTTGAGGTTAGATAGCTCGTCCCTGTCATCTTTGGGGGGCGGCTTTTTCTGATTTTGCTGAGAGCTTTTGAATCCGGCATTGACTGCCGTGCTCATCGGGCTATTATCCTTGATCCGGCGCTGTTCTTTGTTACGGCGCGGTTTCCCGTTTCCATCTCTGAGTTCGGACGTACTTGGGTCACTGGTGCTGCTTCTTCCCAACCAGCTATCCTCTCCTGCACAAAAGCGGGTCATGAGGCTTGTTAATGCGGCCATTGTTCTTGGCTTTTCTTGGCCGAGGTGTCTGGTGAGCCATTCGTCTCGGACGCTATGTTTGAAAGCTGCTAGGGCTTCGGTGTCCGGACAGTCGACTATCTGATTCTTTTTAGTAAGAAATCTGTTCTAGAGTTTCCAGGCTGACTCTCCGGGTTGTTGAGTTATATGACTCAGATCATCTGCATCCGGAGGTCGGACATAGGTCCCTTGAAAATTTGCCCGGAAAGCATCCTCGAGCTCTTCCCAACTTCCCATGGTGTTTTCCGGAAGGCTTTTAAGCCAATGCCGGGCTGGCCCTTTGAGCTTAAGGGGTAAGTATTTTATGGCGTGAAGGTCATCTCCTCTGGCCATGTGTATGTGGAGGATATAATCCTCGATCCAGACTCCAGGGTCTGTTGTTCCGCCGTATGCTTCTATGTTTACGGGCTTGAATCCCGCTGGAAATTCATGATCCAGTACCTCATCGGTGAAACATAGGGGATGTGCGGCGCCCCTGTATGTAGGTGTGCCGCGATGTTTGGATATTTTTTGCGTTGCATTGCTCACTAGAGCTTGCTTTCTTGGCCCATAGATGGATCTGGTTGGACTGGTTTTTTGATGCGAATCCTTGGGCGGATCGTGTGCCGTATTGAGTACGGCGCCCTTTGTCGCTTGAGGTCGATCGTGGGGTCGTCTATTCGACCTGGTGGCTTCCTTGTTTTTTGACTGTGTTGGCTCTAAGGCCTCTTTGTCAAATTCTAGTAGTAATTTCCGCTTTGGATAGCTCTTTGTGTGATGAGGTGATTGTCCGGTGCTCTATAGGCGCTGGTTCTTGGTCGTCTCCGTCATCGGCGTCCATACCATCGATGTCTTCAGAGTTGAAGTCGAGCATGTCGATTAGATCGTAGACAGTGGCTACGAAGTGGGTCGTGGGTGGGCTTCGAATTTCTTCGTCGTTCGCATCCCAACCTTGCTGACCGTAGTCCGGCCAGGGCTCTCCTGACAACAAGAGAGACTTTAGTGAATTCAGGATAGCTCCAAAGGGCGAGTGCTGAAAGACGTCCGCGGCGGTGAACTCCATGATCGGAGCCCAATCGGGTTCGATCGGAAGGGGTGCAGAAGATTCGGAGTCCAGAACAGAGTCTGGCACCTTGGAGTCACAGGCCTCGCAAAGGACTAGGATGGTATTCGGCTCTATCGCCGTAGAGATTGCAGCTCCTGGGGCGGCGTCCAACCGTCCGTCCCCGACTGGCGCAGTCGGCTCCGAGCTAATGGTCGGAGCGGACACCTGAGCGGCCCTCTGGGCGCTGTCCGGCGGCAGAGCTAGATCATGCCCATCGTGACAGTGCGGCGCGCTTGGCCGTGGCTCGAATCCGTCGAAGATCAAGTCCCCGCGGATGTCGGCCGTGTAGTTTAAGCTTCCAAACCTGACCTGATGGCCAGGGGCGTAGCTTTCGATCTGCGCCAGATGGCCAAGCGAATTGGCCCGCAGTGCGAAGCCGCCGAATACGAAGATCTGTCCGGGGAGAAAAGTCTCACCCTAGACCGCGTCGTGGTTGATGATCGAAGAAGCCATCGGGCCTAAAGGTGATGACACAGAGGAACTCTCAATGAAAGCACCAATGTCGGTGTCAAAACCAGCGGATCTCGGGTAGGGGGTCCCGAACTATGCGTCTAGGCGGATGGTAACAGGAGACAAGGGACACGATGTTTTTACCCAGGTTCGGGCCCTCTCGATGGAGGTAAAACCCTACTCCTGCTTGATTAATATTGATGATATGGGTAGTACAAGAGTTGATCTACCACGAGATCAGAGAGGCTAAACCCTAGAAGCTAGCCTATGGTATGATTGTTGTTCGTCCTACGGACTAAAACTCTCCGGTTTATATAGACACCGGAGAGGGCTAGGGTTACACAGAGTCGGTTACAATGGGAGGAGATCTTCATATCATATCGCCAAGCTTGCCTTCCACGCCAAGGAAAGTCCTATCCGGACACGGGACGAAGTCTTCAATCTTGTATCTTCATAGTCCGGGAGTCCGGCCAAAGGTCATAGTCCGGCCATCCGGACACCCCCTATCCAGGACTCCCTCAGGGTTCTTAGGCATTCTTGTCCATCGACTTGGCCAAAAGAAAAGGAAGCCAAACAATCAAAACTACAAGTGGATGTCCTCGAATGAGAAAAATATGCAACCAACATGCTCACACAATAAAATGACAAATGAAATATGGGGCAAAGCATGCACAACCAATTCTAGCATCTATCAAGCAATTGGCGATGACTAGGTCATCTATATATGAGTATATTGACTTAGGAGTCAAATGAGAACATTTGATCATAGGTCATACTCATTGTTTAAGCTCAAGTGGGGTTACCACTTTTACATAATGCATTGATTTGTTCACACCATTAGAGTTGCTTTAGCTCAATTCTCAGAGTAAAGCTCCCCCTAGATGTGAGATCCCCCCTATAGAGGGATGAACTAACCTTGGGTTTTGTCGATGATGACTTCATGTAGGTGTTGAAGATGTGGATGCTCAATGTTGATGTAGATCATTTGGAGCAATCCTTTGGAGTGAGTTGCACTTTCAATACCTTCACGGGTTAGTCCCACAAGGAGCAACCACGGATATCCATAGACATAGAGTGATGCACACACAAGATGATGTCTATGAAAGCATTAGGTTACCTTGTCCCTTGTCTTACCAACAAGAGGGTTTGTGACTCCTTGAACAAGTGCAAGATGTGAAAGTTGATTGCACTTGTCCTTGCCAAAATAATATGAGTGAAGAATGTTGGCGGAGTCACCCTAAAGAACTCTCTAGTTCTTCTTCTTCGGGATCCACACCATGTTGATGGGAATCCTTGGAGTTGTAGTCGTACTTGATGAAGTAGAACTTAAAATAGTCTTGGGAACCCACTTGACCAAGGCCTTGGGAGCTTCTTCAAATGCATCAATCTCCTCTTGAAGCTCATCCTTGCCTTTTTGCTTGTGGTCTTGTGGTGGAAGATCATCTTGAGCTTGTGTCCCTTTGAATGAAGTAGGATCATACTTCTCTTGTTGAGGAACAAACTTTGTCTTGGGGTATTGATCTTCTTCCCACTTAACTCCATTGGCATTGAACTTTCGTTCAAAACCAACACCTTGGTTCTTCCGGTGCCTTCCTTGCTTGCGTACAATTTCCTCGAATTGCTTACTCCCGGCAAGGCTCTTGTAAACATCTTTCTCTATAATTCCCTTCAATAAGCTATTTTCTTGGTCAAGTGTAACTTGGCTAAGAGAATCATTAGTGGAATCAAGAGAACTACTAGAAGCAACAATATTGGATTTAGCATGATGATTGTTACCACTAGAGGAAGAATCCTTCTTGTTTTTGTTACTAGACTTGACTTGAGGCATGTAAGTAGATAAGAGTAAATGCTTGGCAATGTAAGAAGAACTTTTCTTGCGAAGATCATCATTGATTGCCTTTAAGAACTCATGCTCTTGCTCAAGGGTGAGCTTTTCAAAGCGTAACTTCTCATGACTCTTTAAAAGTTCTCGATGATCTCCTAAGATAGTTTCATGAGCTAACTTGAGAGTGTTTAGTTCTTTAGTTAGGAGCTCAATCTTCTCCTTATCATCATCATTCGTTTTATCTTGATTAGCATGATTAATTGACGTTTCATCATAGTATTCATCACTAGAGTTGTCAACAAGTAAATCATCATCACCTAGCAAGTCATCTTCATCACTATTGAAATGAACATACTCGGGGTGTGTTACCTTTGGGCATTTAGCCATGAAGCATCTTCCAAGTCCTTCATTTGGTGAATCAAATATGTCGTAGGAGTTGGTCGACACAAGTGCTAGACCGGCAACACCTTCATCTTGAGTATGTTCGGAGTCGGAGTGATAGCTTCTCTCGGAGTGATGTTCAGAGTCGGAACCAGATACCCATTCACCCACATGAGCTTGATGTCTTCATTTTGTACTTCTCCGGGATGTTCTTCATTCATAACAATCATCTCTACTCCTTCTCTCTCTTGGCGGTGATTCTTCTCTTCTACTTCTCCTTTTAGGTGAATCTTCTCTTCTTTTGTAGGGAGTCGTACACTCATTGGAATAGTGTCCGGTCTTCCACAATTGTAGCAATTATGCTCTCGGCTAGAAGATCTTTTGTCATTGTAGGACCTGAAAGTGCGTTGTGTCGACTAGAGGGGGGGTGAATAGGCGATTTTTATGAATTCTTCACTCAGGAATTTGCCGGTGAGGAAATTCCTTAGCGAAGAACTATTAGCAGCGGAATAAGTACTCAGAAGTAAGCATAACAGAATACAAGCATGGTCATCATGATGAAATGAAGACTAGCACAGAGTACAGAAAGCGTAATCACATGATAACACAAGATGAAGACAAACAGATTGAAGAAATTGAACTGAGGAAATTGAGAAAGTCTTCAGTCAAAGTCTTCAAACACAGATATGAACAAACACTCAACACAGTAATGAGGAAATGAAAGCGTTGAGGAAATAGAACCAGTTAGGTTGGTGAAGACAATGATTTGGTAGACCAGTTCCAACTGCTGTCTCAGTTGTACGTCTGGTTGGAGCGGCTGAGTATTTAAACTCGAGGACACACAGTCCCGGACACCCAGTCGCTGAGCACGCAGCTCAGGACACCCAGTCCTCACCGTATTCTCCTTGAACTAAGGTCACACAGACCTCGTCCAATCACTCGTGGTAAGTCTTCAGGCGACTTCCAAACCTTCACAGACTTGGTCACTCGGCGATCCACAATTCCTCTTGGATGCTCTAGACCTTGACGCCTAACCGTCTGGAAGAAGCACAGTCTTCAAAGGTAACAAGCGTCGGATCCACGCAGGATCAATTTCTTCAGTGATGCTCAATCACTTTGGGTTTGTAGGGGTTTGGTTTTGGGTTTTCCTCACTCGATGATTTTCGCTCAAAGTCCTCGGAGGATGGGTTGCTCTCAAATGACAAGTGTCAAGTTCTCTCGGAGCAGCCAACCAGCTAGTGGTTGTAGGGGGTGGCTATTTATAGCCTAGGGAGCAGCCCGACATGATAAGACATAAATGCCCCTCAATGATATGACCGTTAGGTGGATAAGATATTTTGGGACAGCTGGCGCGCAGCACAACAACGGTCGGAAATTTGACTCTCAAATTCCTCAGGGCTATCATGTTCCTCACTGTGTAGGTAATTTGCACTGATGAATTCCTAACTCCTCAGTCAGAACAAATTCATCAGCGACCAAAAGAACTTCATCTCTGTCACTGAAGAAAGTGACTGAACTGTATGAGATTTCCAAAGGCTTCACTCGAAGGGATCGGTAGGTGTAGGATTTTGAGTTGAGCATCACATGGAAATTTTTCCTTAGTATTTCCTCGACCCCCTTTAACAGTATGGTGTTTCCTATGACTCAAGAAAGAGAAAATAAAACTACGAAAACAAAAGTCTTCATGCTTCATGTTCCACAAATGAATACCAAGTCTTCAAGGTCACACCAAATTCTTCACTTTCAAAGTCTTCAGAAAGTCTTCAGAATATCAAAGTCTTCAGATGAAGAACTTCATTTTTAGGGGTCGACTTTCTCTGTAAATATCAAACTCCTCATAGACTTATAGACCTGTGTATACTTACAAACGCATTAGTCCCTTAACCTATAAGTCTTCAACACACCAAAATCACTAAGGGGCACTAGATGCACTTACAATTTCCCCCTTTTTGGTGATTGATGACAACATAGGTTAAGTTTTCAACGGGGATCAACATATGAAGTGTATACACTGATATTGAGGAATTTGATAACAAGATATAGAAGAACTCCCCCTGAAGATGTGCATAGTGAGGAATTTGCTTTTGAGGCAATGCACATTTGAAGAGTTGAATCATGGAGATATCCCCCTATATCTTGTAATTCATACACGCATTTGATATATAATATGAAGAATTTGAAATGCATGATGAAATATGGTGCCTGATGAGATTCAGCATGCGTGCAATTGTCATTAACGAGGAATAAGCATGCAAGGCATAATGCAACAGAAGTATCAGCGCACCATCGGGTTTAAGATTACAACTTGATCCAAATAAAAACTTTCAGAAGAACGAGAGTTGTAACTTAAAAAAATGCCCTTAATATAGACCCGCTTGAATACTAACTCAGATTTCTCCCCCTTTGTCATCAAATGAACAAAAGGATTGAAACTGAGGACTAACGCCCCTGAAGAATTTCAAGTCGATGGAGGAGCGCCAGCATTGTCGGGGTTGTTTGTTGTAGCAGGGCCTGCCGCACTGTTGTCCAAATCTTCACACTCATCAGTATCACGCGATGAAGAATAAGAGCTGGCCACCAGTGGAGGAATTTTGACCTTCTTGAATTTCTTCGGAGGAGGTGCAGACCAGTCAAGTTCTTCCTTGAGACCCATAGTCTTCAGTTCTTCAGCGCTATAGACATGAGTGAGGACAGCCCAGGTGCGGTTAAAGGTTTCATGAAGGTAGTATTGGTTCTTCTTCACTGCATTGTGTGTTGAGGTCATATTGTGAAGAAGTGCACCAAACTGACGCTTTACCCACTTGTGATTGCGATCAACCTTCTGATGAAGACTGAGGAGTAACTCACGGTCAGTCATCACCCTGGGTGCTATGGCTTGAGGATTTTTCTTGGCTGAGGTATTTGCGGCAGAGTCATGTGTGGCAGAATCCTCATTGGTAGAGTAAGATGCAGCCTTGCGAAATTGACCATCCAATGGACGAATGCCTTCATGGATCACAACAGCGGCCTTGCCTTTATCATCAGCTGATGAAACTGTTCGTTTGAGGACTTCAATGGGAGGCAAGTAGCTACCGTGGTTCAGAGTGTCAGCTTTGTAATTCAGTGAAGATCTTGCCCTGATGAATCTCATAATCCAAGGAGCATAGGGCTTCCGCTCGAATGGTGACATAGCAATATTGGCCAGAGTCCTCATGAAGAAATCATGGAAGTTGACGGGAACACCATGAATGATGTTGAAAAGCATATTCTTCATGATGCCAATGACTTCTTCATCATTTGAGTCGTGGCCTTTTATGGGACTCATTGTCTTTGTCAGAATTCGATAGACAGTCCGAGGCACATAGAGTAATTCCTTGACGAGGAATTTGGTTCGTGGGGCCTGCCTTTGCTTCATTAGCACTTGCATATAGTGATTTGTCAGTTCAGGTTCACTATAGATGCAATGTGCACCGTCAAGGGGAGGACTGAGAGGAAGGACACGAAGCAATTCAGTTGCTGGTGCCTTGTAGTGAGTGTTTTCAGACATCCAGTCCAACACCCATGAGTTCACGTCTTCAGCGTCTCCGGTGATGTGCAGAGTTGCATAGAATTGAAGAATGAGTTCTTCATTCTAGTCACAGATATCAATGCAGAAATTCAGAAGTTCTGCGTCGTGAAGAACACTAAGGACTGACTCAAAGCCTGGCAGAGATTCCATGTCCACATGAGGAATATGTGCATGATCGAAGACTTTGTCTTTGTTGAAGAGCACTGAGGAATAGAA
The DNA here is from genome assembly GCF_018294505.1 of Triticum aestivum. Taxonomy (NCBI): domain Eukaryota; kingdom Viridiplantae; phylum Streptophyta; class Magnoliopsida; order Poales; family Poaceae; genus Triticum; species Triticum aestivum. The sequence goes on from NC_057798.1 coordinate 538,478,103, forward strand.
ATTGGCTTGGCTGGCAGTCCAGAAACGCCTCTTCCTTATGCGAGTAGAATCATATGGATTATAATCAGTGAAGAATACGTGCTCGGCAAAGAAATCTTCAGCCTTGAACTTCTGTTTGCTTGAGAACAGATTCTTTGGCTTTGGCAGAGGGGTGTCAGTGAGTTGCATCACCACCTCAGGAATCGCGAGTTCAGGTTCTTCAGGCTGAGGAATTTCTTGTTCCTCAACAGGTGCAGTCTGAGGATCAGCAGCAACAGGTTCATCAGCACTAGTGGCTGGAATTTGTTCATGGACAGATGAAGTGGGATGAGTTTCTTTAGAGCCCATTTGAACAGTTGGAGCAGGGGACTGAGGTATTTGTTGAAGTGGGGTGAAGAGTGGAGAATTTGGATGCTGACTTTCCCAAAAGTCATCGTTCATCACTGGCGTTGTGCTTCCAATATCCACATCTTCTTCAAGTTCCTCAACACCGGCCTCTTCAGCTGTGAACTGAGGCATAGGCGAGGAAATGATTGGGGTTGAAGGGATTGCTTCCACTTCAATTTCTTCATCAATTTGCTCTGACGAAGCAGCAGAATGATGTTCTTCATCAGATCCGCTTGGGATCTCATAGTCTTCTCCAAAAGGAACAAGGTCCTTTGATGGAATGGAGGAAATCGGAATAGCATCAATTGGATTTTCGAGTGAGCTGGTCATTGGCTTCATTTTCTTCGCAGCCGAAGAGTTTGACGCAACTGATGCCTTACTTTTCTTCACTGCAGCTCGCTCTGCAGCCTTGGTCTTCTTCACATCAGAAGCAGATGGAAGAATTGGAGTTGGTGTGGGTGCGGGAGGAGCTGAGGAATCTGGTTCATGTTCTTCAGGCGCAACTGATGCAGTTGCTCCGATCTCTTCAGTTTCTTCAGGCGCACCACTAGCGGATGCTCTGGCAATTTCTTCAGCGGCTGGAATTTCTTCACCAGCCCTGGAACGAGCATGTTCTTCAGCAGGCTGAAAGTCATCAGCGGTGCTAGCATGTTCTTCAGCAGACTGAGCAGAGTCTGCAGCCTGAAGATTTTCTTGTTGCGATGGGGCTGCAACATTTGTGAATTTCTTCGTCAGATTGACGAATCTTACTTTAGCTCCTTGCCAATCAGCATAGTAGGCATCAAAGTCATTGCTGAGGGCTTGAATTTCAGATTGAGCCTGGAGAAGTTCCTCAGGTGTCATTCTGACAACGTTTTTCTTCAGGATCTTCTCCTTTCTGTATTGAGATTTCTTGATCTCTCTTGCCTTTTCAAACTTCCATTTCTCTTCAGTGATGAAATGGTTCAACATATGACTTTGTCCAGGGGTCAGATGAAAATCAGGCATTGGGGTGTTTGGATCCTTGTGCCAGAGATCAATATAATCGAGGATTTTCCTCGGATCCAACAGCAGTGGCATAGATGTGCCTTTGGCTCTAGCGGCCTTCACCTGTCTGTCTCTGATGATTTCTGCAAGTTCATCATCAGAAGCTTCATCATCAGAAGACACATGGAATGCGACCTGTTTCTTCTTTGGACTTGGCCGAGGACCTCGTCCAGCTGTTGCTTTGGTCTTCAACAGTGTGGGGCCTGATGAGGAAATTGGTGCAGCTGAGGAACTTGCCGAAACACCAGAGGCAATCGAGAAACCAACAGTCCTTTGACATGTAGCCAGATGCATAGGAGCTGAGGACTTTGAAGGAGCTGTTGAGGACTTTGGTGGATCTGTAGCAGTGTGAGGAATTTGCCGTGAGGGCACTGTTGGTGAAGCACTTCACTTACGAGCATGCTTCTTTGGCATGGATTTCCTCGGTTTAACTGAGGCCTCAGTAGCAGTAGCAGTGGCAGAATCCTCATTGAATTTCTTCACTGCCTCCTTGGCTTGTCTTGCCAATTTAGCTTGGCGCTTAGCCCATTCTTCAGGAAAGTCCTCACCATGTTTGATGCTTGTGGGGTCAGCTACTTGGCCAGGTGCCAATGGAGCTCTTGGGCATGGAGGATTGAGGGCGAATTTCCTCATGTACTTTGGAGTCACATATCTGTATTCCCTCCATTCCCTTGCCCATCTCCGTTCAATCCTCTGAATGCGCACCTTGCGCTGATTTTTGTTTTCTTTGCCAAATTTTGCTTCATCAGGTGTGCAATAGTCAGCATAAATTTCCTCAGGGATTTCAAACACAGTCATAACCTCATGTTTCTTTCCTCCTTTCTGCGGCTTCTTACCGTCTGCCATATTCTTCAGTTGAGGAATTTGAACAATCGAGTTCTCTGAAGAAGTATGCAGTTTTTCTTCAAGGAACGCTGCAAATGAGTTAAGTTGATGAGAACCTAGTGATTCAGCAGCAGACATGAGTACCTGTGAACAGAGTACAGGTGCGAGGAATTCGGAGAGGTCATATGCGTTCTGAGGAGGTTTTTCGAAAAGAACAAGTTTTGAGGAATTTGATCAGATGAACCTTGAGGAATTTCACTAAGCGTTCTTGTCTTAGGTTCCAGAGTTGTACAGATCGAAGATCCACACAATTAGGTAATCTTGAAGAAAATGATTGCTTTGAGAAACAGTTCAAGATCATATGATGTGTGGTGTTCATATGTGTGAAGATTTGAAGAATAAACACCTTTGAAGATTGTCAGGAAAGTTTGAGAATCAAAGTGAGTAATAAAAGTAACTTTTAATTACCTGAAGTGAAGAACACGACGAACTGAGAAGAACAGATGTGAGGCTCGTCAGGTTAGATCTCCCACGCCCTAACTTGGCAGAGGAAGACAACTACGATAGCGGCAGAGTGAAGATTTCCGCGGTCGGCGTGAGTACGTCGGCGACGAGGTCGAGGCAGCGAAGCTCTTCCTCACCGGCGACGATGGAGTAGCGGCGGCGCTAGGGTTTGAGGAGCTTGAGTGAGAGAGAGAACGGTCGAGCGAAGTAAATGAAGTGAGGAAGGGGAGAGGGGTATTTATAGACACGGTGAAAAACTGTTCGCCCGAAGATTTAGGACGAACGTGCCCCTGCCCTTTCTCGTTCTCACGACATGTGTCACCCACGTACTGTGTAGTGGAGATCATGTACAATCGTGGGTGAATAGAATAATGCATTATGGGATGCAAAATGGTTTGAGCGGCAAAACCGAAAATCTGGATAAGATTTGTTTTAAAGTTTCATTCACAATTTCTTCAGCTGACAAGGACACAGTGAAGATTTTGAATGAGTTTCAAATAGAACGCATATGAAGAATTTGTGAATAGATTGGGTTGAGTATAGCATAGATGGGGAAGGGTCCGATCACATTCACTTAGCAGAAAAAGCAACTTGAAGAAATAGCTATAAGTGAATGCTGTAGAGGACATAAACTCATATATATATATATATATATATATATATAGCCAATGAAGAAAAACGAAGGAAACAATGAAGATTTTGAAAAGTTGAAGAATTTGAAAAACTGAAGAATTTCAAAACTGAGGAAAAACTCAAATTGAAGATTTTCAACTTTTTGTGGTGGCGTGACCCACCGTATAAGAATGATGATTTCAGACACCGCGTACAATTGTCGTAGGGTTCTGAGAATCAAATTCTTCATTAATTTCTTCACACTTAGAGTGTTATTCTTCATTGATTGAAGAAAAACGTTTCTTCATGTGTTGCACATCTAAGTCATCAATTTTGCATAAGTGTTAGGATGTGTGTCCTTTTCAAAGAACATTCGAAGATTCTAAGATATTTAGCTCACACCACAACTTGCTAAATCTCTTCTCATCCAAGGGCTTAGTGAAGATATCAGCTAGCTGTTCTTTAGTCTTCACGTGCTCGATGGAGATGTCGCCCTTCAACACATGATCACGAAGAAAATGATGACGAATCTGAATGTGCTTTGTCTTCGAGTGCTAAACAGGGATGTGAGCAATCTTGATGGCACTCTCATTGTCGCAGAGGAGAGGCACATTCTTCACATTGACGCCATAGTCCTTGAGTGTTTGCTTCATCCAAAGCAGTTGAGCACAGCAAGAGCCAGCAGCAATGTATTCAGCTTCCGCAGTGGACAGTGATACGCAGTTCTGTTTCTTTGAGGACCAACAGACTAAAGATCATCCGAGGAAATGACAAGTGCCAGAAGTTGACTTGTGGTCCACACGATCACCAGCATAGTTAGAGTCAGAATATCCAATGAGATCAAAAGCAGAGCCCTTGGGGCACCATAATCCTAGTGTTGGTGTGTGAGCTAGATATCAAAGAATATGCTTCACAGCCTTATGGTGTGATTCCTTCGGTGCAGCTTGAAATCGGGCACACATGCAAACACTAAGCATTATATCTGGCCTAGATGCACATAAGTACAATAAAGAACCAATCATGGAGCAGTATACCTTGTGATCGAAGTCAATACCATTTTCATCAGTGCATAGATGGCCATTTGTGGGCATAGGAATTTTGACTCCTTTGCAATCTTGCATGCCGAATTTCCTCAGTACATCTTTGAGGTATTTCTCCTGAGATATGAATATGCCATTGCGCTGTTGACGAATTTGAAGACCTAAGAAGAATTTCAACTCTCCCATCATAGACATTGATATTCTTCACTCATCATATAGACAAATTCATCACTATAACGTTGGTCAGTACAGCCAAAGATAATATCATCAACATATATTTGGCACACAAACAGTTCACCATCATAAGATTTAGTAAAGAGAGTAGGGTCGAGTGAACCGGGTGTGAAGCCATTCTTCACGAAGAATTCCTTCAATGTATCATACCACGCCCGAGGGGCTTGCTTGAGGTCATAGAGGGCCTTATTAAGTCTGAAGACTTTGTCAGGATTCTTTGGATCTTCAAAACCTAGGGGTTGAGCAACATGTACTTCTTCCTCAAGCTTACCATTGAGGAATGCACTTTTCACATCCATTTGATATAAGATGATATCATGATGGTTAGCGTAAGCAAGTAATATGTGAATAGCCTCAAGTCTAGCAACAGGTGCAAAAGTTTCATCGAAATTAATTCCTTCAACCTGTGTGTAGCCTTGAGCTACCAGTCGTGCCTTATTCCTCACCACAAGGCCATTTTCATCTTGCTTGTTGCGGTAGATCCACTTTGTGCCAATGATATTATGCTTGCAAGGATCTGGACGTTTGACCAGTTCCCAGACATTGTTGATCTCGAACTGATGTAATTCTTCTTGCATAGCCTGAATCCACTCCGGCTCCAAAAATGCTTCATCTACCTTAGTGGGCTCTGTGATAGAGACAAAAGCATAGTGCCCACAAAAGTTAGATAAATGTGAAGCTTTTGAGCGTGTGAGAGGACCTGGCGCTTCAATGTCATCGATGATCTTGTCCACTTGCACTTATTTTGCAACGCGAGGATGAGCTGGTTGTCGCTGAGGAGTTTGGTCAGCATTTTCTTCAGCACCATTTTCTTCAGCATTATCTTTAGGTGCATCAGCTCGATGTTCTTCACGTACTGGAATGAATTCTTCAGCAGATTCTTCAGTAGGAATGACATCCTCAGTTGCCTTGAACTTAATAGAATCCTCAGGTGCTGGTTCATCTAACACAGAAGGTAGGTGCTCTCTTTTCGAGCCATTAGTTTCATCGAACCGCACACCTACCGTTTCAACAACCTTGTGAAGAACGTTGTTGAAGACTCTGTAGGTGTGCGAGTCCTTTCCGTAACCAAGCATAAAACCTTCATGTGCTTTCGGTGCAAATTTAGAATTGTGGTGAGGATCTCTAATCCAACATTTAGCACCGAAGACTTTGAAATAACTCACATTGGGTTTCTTGTCAGTGAGGAGTTCATAGGCCGTCTTCTTGAAGAATTTGTGAAGATATACTCTGTTGATGATGTGGCACGCAGTATCAATTGCATCAATCCAAAAACGATGAGGCGTTTTGTATTCATCAACCATAGTGCGAGCCATCTCAACCAGAGTTCTATTCTTGCGCTCCACGGCGCCATTTTGCCGAGGAGTATAGGGAGCAGATAACTCATGAGTAATACCAAGTTCATCAAGATAGTCATCAAGACCGGAATTCTTGAACTCAGTTCCATTGTCACTTCTAATGTGCTTGATCTTCACACCAAAGTTGGTTGAAGCCCTCGAGGAAAAACATTTGAAGACTTCCTGCACTTCATGTTTGTAAGTAACAATGTGTACCCATGTATATCAAGAGTAATCATCAACAATGACAAAACCATATAGAGATGCATCATTAGAGACTGCCGAGTAATGATTAGGTCCAAAGAGGTCCATGTGAAGCAATTCGAATGGACGAGTAGTGGTCATGATAGTCTTTGCTGGATGCTTGGCCTTGGTCATTTTTTCAGCTTCACAGGCTCCGCATAAGTGATCCTTGAGGAATTTGACATTCTCAATGCCAATGACATGCTTCTTCTTCGCAAGCGTGTGCAAATTCCTCATGCCTGCGTGACCAAGTCGTCGATGCCATAGCCAGCCTTCTGAAGCTTTTGCAAGTAGACACACGGCTGGTTGTGGTCCTGTAGAGAAATCAACAATATACAAATCTCCTCTCCTAAAGCCTTCGAAGACTTTGGAATTGTCAGCTTCCATAATCACAACACAGCGATACTTGCCAAAGACAACAACCATATCAAGATCACAAAGCATTGAGACTGACATGAGGTTGTATCCTAAGGACTCAACAAGCATGACTTTGTCCATGTGTTTATCCTTAGAGATCGCAACCTTACCAAGACCCAATACCTGACTTTTGCCTTTGTCAGCAAAGATGATGTGCTTCAGATGTGACGATGATAAGGGAGCATCCATTAAAAGATTCTTGTCACCAGTCATGTGATTTGTACATCCACTATCGAGGACCCATTCGGTGGTTTTGGGTTGATCATCCTGCAGATGAATTAGTGTAACTTACAATCTCATATGCTTCATCAATGAAGAATATGATATCAAGTTCATCAGAAGAATTTCATCAAGCAGTAAACAGATATAGCAGTATGAGGACGTGTGAAATGGAAGTTCATTTCATCATGATTAGCCTGCGTCCTTTCAGGCAATTTTGTCAGGTCCCCAACAAATTCTTCAGACGTTAAAGCACGTCTGGAGACCTGACCCTGCAGAAGAGATTAGTTCTTTTTCTTCACCACCCACATCTGAAGGGGTGGCAAAGAGTTCAGCACTCTGCGAGCACCATAAGAGAATGGTGGCATAGAGGCCAAACCATTTCGTTTCACATAAGAGGGGTTAGGGTAAGCATATGAATAAGCAAAGAAATTCTTCGAGGACTTATGAACATAATGATTTGAAGAATAATGTGCATATTCATAGCCCTTAGCTCTACCCTGCGAAACAAAGGGGTTAGCACGATGATGATCACATGAGGACTTTGATCCATTTGAGGAATTTGATCCATGTGAAGAATTAGGTCCACATGAAGAATTGGATCTGGGGTTCCTGTTCTTCACAGGTGGTGTCATGAGGACATTCACCTGAAGACTTTCAACATAACTTTTGGGAACCCAGATTTTCTTCATAGGGGAACCGTTCCTGCAGTTAGTCCCAACATATCTACCAAATACTTCACCATTCTGATTTTTGAACAGTTTATAGTTGGAGTCAAATGACTCATCAGAAGAATGAGAAGATTCACATGTAAAGCCAGATAAGTTAGATGGATCAACTGGAGGTCCCTTTGCAGCAACCGATGAGGTTTTGGGGTACTGCTCAGGCTTCCAATATGTTCCATCAGCATTAAGTTTCCTCTCAAAGGCAATACCCTCTTTCCTAGGGTTTCTGTTGAGGATCTGCTTTTTGAGCACATCACAAAGAATCTGATGCCCTTTGAGGCTTTTGTACATGCCTGTCGTGTACAATTCCTTCAGCCCTGCATCGTCAGTGATACTAGCAATGTCCTCAGATGAGGAATTAGTGATAGCACAGGCAGGTGAAGAATTTGTAACAGCTGAAGCATTTGAACATTCAGGTGAAGAATTAGCAGATTCACGTTCAATGCACTTTAAGCAGGGAGGAACAAATTCTTCCTAAGAAGAGCTGATTTGTTGAGCTAGTAATGAATCACGCTCCTTCTGAAGATCTTCATAACTCACTCTTAGCTTCTCAAGATCTTGCTTTCTTTGAAGAAATTCATAAGAACGTTTCTCATGATCAGATAAGAGAGTGTTATGATGACTTTGAAGGTTATCAAACCTAGACTGTAGTCTCTGAAGATTTTCAGTCAGGGCTTTAGTGTGATCCATTTCTTCACCCAACATATCATCACTCTTATCTAGCATGTTTTGAACCTTTTCAAAAGCCCTTTGTTGTTTCACAGCAATCTTAGCAAGTTTAGAGTAGCTGGGCTTGAGATTCTCATCAGATTCATTTTCACTAGATTCAGAGGAGGTGTATTTGAGTACCTTTGCACCTTTTGCCATGAAGCAATAGGTGGGAGCGTAGTCATCATTATCTTCATCAGGCTTGTCGGTGGGGTCAGTTTCTTCAGTGTTGAAGATGGACTTGCTAACGAAAGCAGTAGCGAAGGCCAGACTCGCCACACCAGATTCGGATTCTTCAGACGCCTCCTCTTCCTCATGTTCCTCAGATTCAGCTTCAGAGTCCATTTCCTTGCCAATGAATGCCCGAGCCTTCTTGGAGCTGCTCTTCTTGTGAGATGAAGACTTCGAGGATTTTGATGATTTCTTCTTCTTCTTCGCATCATCAGAACGGTAATCCTTGTATTTCTTCTTCTTCAATTCCTTTTCCCACTGAGGACAATCTTGAATATAATGACCAGGTTTCTTGCATTTGTGGCACAGCCTTCTCTTATAGTCACTTGATGAGGAATCACTGCTTCTTGAGGATTTTCCAAAGTGACCACATCTTGAGAACTTCTGGAATTTCTTCACGAGCAGTGCTAGCTCCTGGCTCAATTCTTCAGGATCACCAAGGCTACTACCAGAATCCTCACATTCATACTCAGACACAACCTTGGCCTTCAGGGCACGTGGTTTGCCATAGCTTGAACCATAGAGATCTCTCTTTTCAGCAAGCTGGAACTCGTGAGTATTTAGCCTTTCGAGGATATCGGCAGGATCAAGAGACTTGTAGTCAGCCTGTTCTTGTATCATCAGACCCAGAGTATCAAATGAGGAATCAAGCGATCTCAACAGTTTCTTCACCACTTCATGGTCCGTGATGTCAGTGGCACCGAGGGCTTGAAGCTCATTTGAGATGTCAGTGAGGCGATCAAAGGTTTGTTGGACATTTTCATTGTCGAGTCTTTTGAAGCGGTTGAAGAGATTCTGAAGAACATCAACTCGAGAGTCACGCTGAGTTGAGACTCCTTCATTCACATTGGACAGCCTATCCCAGATAAGCTTAGCAGTTTCCAAAGCACTCACTCTTCCATACTGTCCTTTACTCAGATGGCCACATATGATATTCTTCGCTTGAGAATCGAGTTGCTTGAATCTCTTCACATCGGTAGCGTTCAGTGAGGGTGTGACAGAGGGAACACCATTTTCCACAACATACAAGAGATCGTTGTCAATTGCCTCGAGATGCATTCGCATCTTGTTTTTCCAGTAGGGGTAGTCCGTCCCATCAAAGGTAGGACACCCAGCCAAGACCTTGATCATACCTGCGGTCGACATAACTAAAACTCCAGGCGGTTAAACCAAAATCACACAGAACAAGGGAGTACCTTGCTCTGATACCAATTGAAAGTGCGTTATGTCGACTAGAGGGGGGGGGTGAATAGGCGATTTTTATGAATTCTTCACTGAGGAATTTGCCGGTGAGGAAATTCCTTAGCGAAGAACTATTAACAGCGGAATAAGTACTCAGAAGTAAGCATAACAGAATACAAGCATGGTCATCATGATGAAATGAAGACTAGCACAGAGTACAGAAAGCATAATCACAAGATAACACAAGATGAAGACAAACAGACTGAAGAAATTGAACTGAGGAAATTGAGAAAGTCTTCAGTCAAAGTCTTCAAACACAGATATGAACAAACACTCAACACAGTAATGAGCAAATGAAAGGGTTGAGGAAATAGAACCAGTTAGGTTGGTGAAGACAACGATTTGGTAGACCAGTTCCAACTGCTGTCTCAGTTGTACGTCTGGTTGGAGCGGCTGAGTATTTAAAGTCGTGGACACACAGAACCGGACACCTAGTTGCTGAGCACGCAGGTCAGGACACCCAGTCCTCACCGTATTCTCCTTGAACTAAGGTCACACAGACCTCGTCCAATCACTCGTGGTAAGTCTTCATGCGACTTCCAAACCTTCACAGACTTGGTCACTCGGCGATCCACAATTCCTCTTGGATGCTCTAGACCTTGATGCCTAACCGTCTGGAAGAAGCACAGTCTTCAAAGGTAACAAGCGTCGGATCCACACAGGATCAATTTCTTCAGTGATGCTCAATCACTTTGGGTTTGTAGGGGTTTGGTTTTGGGTTTTCCTCACTCGATGATTTTCGCTCAAAGTCCTTAGAGGATGGGTTGCTCTCAAATGACAAGTGTCAAGTTCTCTCGGAGCAGCCAACCAGCTAGTGGTTGTAGGGGGCGGCTATTTATAGCCTAGGGAGCAGCCCGACATGATAAGACATAAATGCCCCTCAATGATATGACCGTTAGGTGGATAAGATATTTTGGGACAGCTGGCGCGGAGCACAGCAACGGTCGGAAATTTGACTCTCAAATTCCTTAGGGCTATCATGTTCCTCACTGTGTAGGTAATTCGCATTGACGAATTCCTAACTCCTTAGTCAGAACAAATTCATCAGCGACCAGAAGAACTTCGTCTCTGTCACTGAAGAAAGTGACTGAACTGTATGAGATTTCCAAAGGCTTCACTCGAAGGGATTGGTAGGTGTAGGATTTTGAGTTGAGCATCACATGGAAAATTTTCCTTAGTATTTCCTCAACCCCCTTTAACAGTACGGTGTTTCCTATGACTCAAGAAAGAGAAAATGAAACTACGAAAACAAAAGTCTTCACGCTTCATGTTCCACACATGAATACCAAGTCTTCAAGGTCACACCAAATTCTTCACTTTCAAAGTCTTCAGAAAGTCTTCAGAATATCAAAGTCTTTAGATGAAGAACTTCATTTTTAGGGTCGACTTTCTCTGTAAATATCAAACTCCTCATAGACTTATAGACCTGTGTATACTTACAAACGCATTAGTCCCTTAACCTATAAGTCTTCAATACACCAAAATCACTAAGGGGCACTAGATGCACTTACAGGACCCTGACTTGGAACTTGTTTCCTTGCTTCTACTCTTATAGAATTTGTTGAGGTTCTTCACCATTAGGCTCAACTCTTCATTGGAGGTTTGTTTATCACTTGATGATGTGGGGGCTTCACATGAGGCTATGTAAGCACCACTTGACTTGTTGTTGAGCTCCTCCTTATCCTTGAGTGACATCTCAAGAGCAACAATTCTTCCAATGACCTCCGTTGGCTTGAGATTCTTGTAATTGGGCATCATTTGGATCAATGTGCACACGGTATACTATTTTCCATCCAATGCTCTTAGGATCTTCTTGATGATGAATTTGTCGATCATCTCTTCACTTCCTAAGCCAGCAATCTCATTTGTAATGAGTGCAAGCCTAGAGTACATTTCAGCGACCCCTTCACCATCCTTCATTTCGAACTTGTCAAGTTAACTTTGAAGCACATCCAACTTGGATTCCTTGACGAAGTCGGTACCTTCATCCATATCAATCAAAGTATCACAAATTTCCATTGCATTCTCAAGATGGCTGATTTTGTTGAATTCTTCGGGGCACAATCCGTTGAAGAGGATATCACAAGCTTGAGCGTTGTATTGCAGCATCTTCAACTCTTCCGTGCTAGCTTCATGGTTTGGTTCTCTCCCATCAAAGAATTCACCTTGCAAGCCAATAAACACAATAGCCCAAACGGCGGGGTTATGTCCGAGAATATGCATTTTCATCTTATGCTTCCAACTAGCAAAATTAGTACCATCAAAGTAAGGACCTCTATGGTGGTAGTTTCCCTCGCTAGACGCCATACTCTCCTAGGTTGTGAAACCAAGGCTATGACCACCAAAAGCTATGGAAATCAAAGCATATGGAGACCAAAGCTCTGATACCACTTGTAGGATCTTGAAGTATGTCTAGAGGGGGGTGATTAGACTACTTAACCAAATAAAAACTTAACCTTTTCCCAATTTTAGTCTTTGGCAGATTTTAGCAAACTTAGCACAAGTCAAGCAATCTTAACACAATTCAAGCAAGCATGCAAAGAGTATATGAGCAGCAGAAAATAAAGCATGCAACGTGCAAGAATGTAAAGGGAAGGGTTGGAGAATTCAAACGCAATTTGGAGACACAGTGATTTTTGAGCCATGGTTCCGATAGGTGGTGCTATCGTACATCCATGTTGATGGATACTTCATCCCACGAAGGGTAACGGCTGCGCGAGTCCACGGAGGGCTCCACCCAAAAAGGGTCCACGAAGAAGCAACCTTGTCTATCCCACCATGGTCGTCGCCCACGAAGGACTTGCCTCACTAGCGGTAGATCTTCATGAAGTAGGCGATCTCCTTGCCCTTACAAACTCCTTGGTTCAACTCTACAATCTTGTCGGAGGCTCCCAAGTGACACCTAGCCAATCTAGGAGACACCACTCTCCAAGAAGTAACAAATGGTGTGTTGATGATGAACTCCTTGCTCTTGTGCTTCAAATGATAGTCTCCCCAACACTCAACTCTCTCTCACAGGATTTGGATTTGGTGGAAAGAAGATTTGAGTGGAAAGCAACTTGGGGAAGGCTAGAGATCAAGATTCATATGGTAGGAATGGAGTATCTTGGCCTCAACACAAGTGTAGGTGGTTCTCTCTCAGAAATGGCAAGTTGGAAGTGTAGGTTTGTTCTGATGGCTCTCTCCATGAATGAAGAGGAGGTGGAGGGGTATATATAGCCTCCACACAAAATCTAACCGTTACACACAATTTACCAATCTCGGTGGGACCGAATCAACAAACTCGGCCAGACCAATTTAGTAAACCTAGTGACCGTTAGGGTTTTCAGTGGGACCGACATGCAACTCGGTAGGACCGATGGTTAGGGTTAGGGCATAACGTAATCTCGGTGAGACCAATTACACAAACTCGGTGAGACCGATTTTGGTAATAAGCTAACCAAAGAGTTGGTCAATAAAACTCGGTGGGACCGGTTCGCTCTTTTTGGTGAGACCGAAATGTTACAAAAAGGAAACAGAGAGTTTACATTGCAATCTCGGTGGGACCGATCGCTCATCTCGGTGAGACCGAAACGTTACGAAGGGAAACAGAGAGATTACAATCCCATCTCGGTGAGACCGAGATCCCTATCAGTGAGACCGGTTTGCCTAGGGTTTGTGGCAGTGGCTATGAAATCTGAACTCGGTGGCACCGGATAGAAAGAATCGGTGGGGCCGAGTTGGACTTTAGGTTTAGGTCATATGTGGATGTAGGAAAGTAGTTGAGGGTTTTGGAGCATATCACTAAGCACTATGAAGCAAGAAACTCATTAAGCAACACCTCATCCCTCCTTGATAGTATTGGCATTTCCTATAGACTCAACGTGATCTTGGATCACTAAAATATAAAATGTAGAGTCTTGAGCTTGAAGCTTGTGCCAATCCTTTTATCCTTAGCATTTTGAGGGATCCACTTTTCTCATCCATGCCATGCCATTCATTGAGCTTTCCTGAAATAATTGTCTTGGAATAGTATTAGCTCAATGAGCTATATGTTGTTAGGAATTACCAAAACCACCTAGGGATAGTTGCACTTTCAGTCATGCTTGATATGCTTGCTTTAGTTACTGGTTGATTGCATCGAGTAGTTTAATCAATTAGAGTAAAGTTTTTGGTTTAATGATAATGCTTTGATAAAAAAATGGTAGTTTATTTTGATAATTAAATTTTCATATAAAAGATAAGTGACTAAAAATGAGGTTTGATAATAACAAGTGTAGTAACATCAGTAGGATTTTTTGATGAGTAGTGCAATAAAGTTACTTCTGTGATGTTGACCCGTTCTTATGAGTTGCATACTGAGCATATCGAATGGTTGCATGATCATGGCACCGTATGACTTGTAGTGAGTTTATTTTCAAGTTAAACCTGATAATAATCCAACTTGAATATAACATTGATCAAGTCGTGGTGCCTCTGAATCGGGTTCTTCTCAGTGCAACCACATTTACCTTTATGGGGGGTCTTGATTCGGTCTTTTGTCGTGCCTCTTATCGATGCCTCCAACGAGGGAAGCTTATAGGCGTGCGGTACCCTGGACCAGTAAGCAGACATAACCTTGTGTGCCCGTTGTTTTTATGGTACATTGGCCCTCTTTGGGACCGTTTTGCCACGACGATGGCCGAAGATGCCTTTGGTAGGCATGGGGCCACCCATGACTTAGCGCTAAGAGGGAGTGGGTCAGAGTGGCCAGGAGAGTATCATGGCAAGGAAAGGGTTTCGTCAAAACTTCGTTGGTCCACCCGAATGGGAGAGCAAGGCCCTTGAGTTCCATAGTGTGGGTAAAGTGCGCTACCTGTGCAGAGTGTATCTTAATATATCGATAGCCGTGTCCTCGATTATGGACATAACTAGGTAGTAAGTCACACCATGGATCAACAATCATAATTAATCTTGCACACTAAGTATTTATTGTTGGCACCGGTTTTATGATGAATTGTGGATCATGTGATGATCGTAAGTGGTTGGCTTCAGTTGTGATCCGGGTATGATTACCGTTCGGTTACAGTGGTAACACGTCTGGTAAGCGAGTCCGTGGGACTCGGTGCACATGTCGGTTTCATTGCATCAGTAGTATTACTTGCATTGCATTAACCTTATTAATTGTGATATTGTTTGTCATTGTGCTTATGTTTGTTGTGAGCTTGCAAGCACACTCAATGTACTGACCTGGCATGTCATGCCAGCTTTCAAGCAATACTGATCGGATCGGAGAGCTTACCGTGTCTAGCATCGTGTCCACGTCGATGTCCCTGTACTATGGAGTTACACTTCGTCGTTATTCCGCTGTCGCGTAGTTTATATGATCGACTCCCATTCATGTTAATTAAATAATGTACATACTATTCAGCTGCACCAGGTGTGCCGCTTGGCCTCTTATCTCGATATCAAACTTATGTATCCGCCAGCATGAATAAAGCGGTTGTTTCTGTACCATGTTGTTGTGTGTTGCCAGAAGACTTGATCTCTGGGCTGGCAATACAAGGTAAACCAGTTGCTCTGAGCCGGGGTGCCACATAGATGTTGTGCTTGGACTTGATCACATTGATGTAGATGAGATTCTGCTGCTGGTACAGAACAACTCATTCGCTCTGACATTCGCACGAGGGTTCACATAGGGGTTGATCCTCGTATGAATGATGAACTCGGCTTGAGGCATCTCGTCCATGCCAAGAACTGGCTCCTTGACCTTGTTGGTTGTCCTCTTGACATTGCATTGTTGGGCATTGGAGCCTTCTGGTGCTTCCTGATTGCGAAGCCGTGATACGTCTCCAACGTATCTATAATTTATGAAGTATTCATGCTATTATACTATCTGTTATGGATGTTTAATGGGCTTTACTATACACTTTTATATTATTTTTTGGGACTAACCTATTAACCGGAGGCCCAGCCCATATTACTGTTTTCTTGCCTATTTCAGTGTTTCGAAGAAAAGGAATATAAAACGGAGTCCAAACGGACTAAAACCTTAGGGAGAGTTATTTTTGGAACGGAAGCAATCCAAGAGACTTGGAGTCTATGTCAGGGAAGCAACAAGGAAGCCACGAGGCAGGGAGGCGCGCCCTACCCCCTTGGGCGCGCCCCCACCCTCATGGGCCCCTCGTGGCTCCCCTGACCGACTTCTTCTACCTATATATGTCCATACACCCTAAAAACATTGAGGAGCACAATAGATCGGGAGTTCCACTGCCGCAAGCCTCTTTAGCCACCAAAAACCAATCGGGACCCTGTTCCGGCACCCTGCCGAAGGGGGGATCCCTCACCGGTGGCCATCTTCATCATCCTGATGCTCTCCATGACGAGGAGAGAGTAGTTCACCCTCAGGGCCGAGGGTATGTAGCAGTAGCTATGTGTTTGATATCTCTCTCTCTCTCATGTTCTTGAGGTGATACGATCTTGATGTATCGCGAGCTTTGTTATTATAGTTGGATCTTATGATGTTTCTCCCCCTCTACTCTCTTGTAATGGATTGAGTTTTCCCTTTGAAGTTATCTTATCAGATCGAGTCTTTAAGGATTTGAGAACACTTGATGTATGTCTTGTCGTGCTTATCTATGGTGACAATGGGATATTCACGTGATCTACTTGATGTATGTTTTGGTGATCAACTTGCGGGTTCGGTGACCTTGCGAATCTATGCATAAGGGTTGGCACACGTTTTCGTCTTGACTCTACGATAGAAACTTTGGGGCACTCTTTGAAGTTCCTTGTTTTGGTTGAATAGATGAATCCGAGATTGTGTGATGCATATTGTATAATCATGCCCACGGATACTTGAGGTGACAATGGAGTATCTAGGTGACATTAGGGTTTTGGTTGATTTGTGTCTTAAGGTGTTATTATAGTACGCACTCTATGATAGATCGATCAGAAAGGATAACTTTGAGGTGGTTTCATACCCTACCATAATCTCTTTGTTTGTTCTCCGCTATTAGTGACTTTGGAGTGACTCTTTGTTGCATGTTGAGTGATAGTTATATAATCCAATTATGTTATTATTGTTGAGAGAACTTGCACTAGTGAAAGTATGAACCTTAGGCCTTGTTTCCTAGCATTGCAATACCGTTTACGCTCACTTTTACCACTTGTTACCTTGCTGTTTTTATATTTTCAGATTACAAATACTCATATCTACCATCCATATTGCACTTGTATCACCATATCTTCGCCGAACTAGTGCACCTATACAATTTACCATTGTATTGGGTGTGTTGGGGACACAAGAGACTCTTTGTTATTTGGTTGCATGGTTGTTTGAGAGAGACCATCTTCATCCTATGCCTCCCACGGATTGATAAACGTTAGGTCATCCACTTGAGGGAAATTTGCTACTGTCCTACAAACCTCTTCACTTGGAGGCCCAACAACATCTACAAGAAGAAGGTTGTGTAGTAGACATCAAGCTCTTTTCTGGGGCCGCTGCCGGGGAGGTGAGTGCTTTGAAGGTATATCTTTATATCTTGCAATCGAATCTTTTTGTTTCTTGTTTTATCACTAGTTTATTCTATAAAATAAAACTACAAAAAATGGAATTGAGTTTGTTTCATACGCTTCATCTTTTTAATATCTTTCGTAAGTACGATGAAAAGGAAAATTGTGCTCAAGTGCTAGAAGAAGAAGCTAATAAAATGTTTGTCACTAAATCTTTGAATGATGAGCATGATTGCAATGTTGTTAGTATGAATTCTTTGAATACCCATGATGCTAATGATATGCCAAGCCACAAACTTGGGGATGATATGTTTGATGAATATGATATTTTTTGTCCCCCAAGTTTTGATGAGCAAATTTATTATGATGAAAGCATGCCTCCTATTTATGATGATTATTGTGATGATACGTATGCCATAAAGAATAAACATAACCATGAAACTTGTCATCTTGATTTTAATTTTCCATTGGATTATGCTTCACATGATATTTATTTTTTTGAGTTTGCTCCCACTACTATTGATGGGAATAAATTTGCTTATGTGGAGAGTAGTAAAATTTCTATGCAAGTAGATCATGAAAAGAATGCTTTAGGTGCTGGTTATATGGTTGAATTCATTCATGATGCTAATGAAAATTATTATGAGAGAGGATCATATGCTTTTAGATATTGCAATAATATCAAGTTTCCTCTCTATGTGTTGAAAATCTTGAAGATTTGCTTGTTTTACCTTCCTATGCTAGTTGATTATTGTTCCCATAAGTGGTTTTCTCACAAAATCCATATGCATAGGAAGTGGGTTAGACTTAAATGTGCTAGTCATATTCTTCATGATGCTCTTTATGTTTCAATTCGTATCTTTTGTGAGAGCATCATTGAAATCATCATGCCTAGCTAGGGGCGTTAAACGTTAGCACTTGTTGGGAGGCAACCCAACTTATTTTTGTTCCTTGATTTTTGTTCCTGTCTAGTAATAAATAATTCATATAGCCTCTGGTTAGACGTGGTTTTATGTTTTAATTAGTGTTTGTGCCAAGTAGATCCTTTGGGAAGACTTGGTGAAGTCTATATGATCTTGCTGTAAAAAACAGAAACTTAGCGCTCACGAGATTAGCTGCCATTTTTTTACTGGAGAGTGATTTTAGGTTGATTCTTTTTGCAAATGATTAATAGACCAATTCGGTCCAACAATTTATTTCACAATTGTTGAAGTTACATAAGTATTCTAATGATACAGATTACTAAAGACTGTTCTGTTTTTGACAGATTCTGTTTTCTTTGTTTTGTTTGCCTATTTTGTTGAATCTATGAGTATTATCGTAGGGTACGAACCATAGATAAGTTGGAATAGAGTAGATATTACACCAATATGAATTTAGAATGAGTTCACAACAGTACCTAAGTGGTGGTTTTATTTTCTTATACTAACGGAGCATACGAGTTTTGTGTTGAGTTTTGTGTTGTGAAGTTTTCAAGTTTTGGGTAAGGATTCGAGGGACTACAGAATAAGGAGTGGCAAGATCCTAAGCTTGGGGATTCCCAAGGCACCCCAAGGTAATATTCAAGGACAACCAAGAGCCTAAGCTTGGCGATGCCCCGGAAGGCATCCCCTCTTTCGTCTTCGTTCATCGGTAACTTTACTTGGAGCTATATTTTTATTCACCACATGATATGTGTTTTGCTTGGAGCATCATTTTCTTTTATTAGTATTTGCTTGATTTTATTTATAATAATGTTTTGCATCTATATTTTCAATAAAAATGTCAAGGATAGCCTTTACCATGCTTATTTTGCAAGTATACATGTTGCTGTTTCAAAACAGAAAGTTTACCGTTGTTGCAAAAATTCCCTAGAAAAGTCAGAGAATGATATAATATTGAATCTTTTTGAATTTTGAGATCTGATAAATCTTCTACAGTGTAGTACTCATAATTTTTGGAGTTAGGGAAGTATGATTAATCTTGCATTCTTTACAGACTATACTGTTTTGGGAGATTGCTGTTATGTTTGCATTGTTTGCATATGTTTGCTTGTTTAATGATTCTATTTTAGGATAGGAGTATTAAATATGCAAAGACATTTAGTATGCAATGTTGAATAATAATTTTAGTAATTTTTTACAGTAGAAAATGATAAGGTTTTTGCATTGGTTTATACTAACTTATCTCACGAGTTCTTGTTGAGTTTGGTGTGGATGAAGCTTTTGAGATTTAGGGAAGCCGTGATATAAAAGGAATTAAGGAGACACAAAAGCTCAAGATTGGGGATGCCCAAGGCACCCCAAGATAATACTTCAAGAAGTCTCAAGCATCCAAGCTTGGGGATGCCCCAGTAGGCATCCCACCTTTCTTCTTTAATAATTATCGGTTAGTATCGGTTGAACCTAAGTTTTTGCTTCTTCACATGAGTCATGCTATCCTTGAAATGTCATTTTGTTTTGTTTTGCTTGCTGTTTGAATAAAATACCAAGATCTGAAATTCTTAAATGAGAGGGAGTCTTTACATTGTTGCATAATTATTCAGCTACTCATTGATCTTCATTTATATCTTTTTGGAGTAGTTTGTCATTTACTCATGTGCTTCACTTATATCCTATGAGTATATGGTTGAATGAGTTGAATGTCATAAATCTGAAATGATATATGTTTCATATGCCTACCCCATTGGGAGTAATGACTTCACATCTAAGAAGTAGAGGTGGTAAATTTGTTGAAGGTTGGCAAACATTGTATTGGTCACTTGAACAATTCATGAAAGAATATTGAAGGAAGAGAGATTTAACATATAAATATACTATCTTAGACATCTTCTATGATTGTGAGCCCCATTAATTATTTTCAAACCTGAGCAAATTAGTTGAAATTGGACAAGGAAGACAACATAATGAGTTATGCTTGGGTATATTTGTATAGAAGTTATATAGTTATAGATCCTGCAACATGTGGTGCTTGTTGTTTAGAATCCTTTGCTAGCAAAATATCTGTACTAAGCGGGAATACTGCTTGTGCATCCAAATCCCTTGAACCAAGTTCCTTCCATGAGTGTCCACCATACCTACCTATATGCGGTATTTACCTGCCGTTCTAACTAAATTTGCATGTGCCAAACTCTAAACCTTCAAATAATAATCTATTTTGTATGCCCGAATCGCTCATGTAGCGACTAGGGGCTGTCAGTATCTTCCATGCTAGGTGGGTTATTCTCACGATGAGTGGACTCCGCTCATCATTCACGAGAAAAATGGCTGGTAACTGGGATGCCCAGTCCCATGATCAAAAGATCAAAATCAAATCAAAATAATTGCAAACAAAACTCCCCCAGGATTGTTGTTAGTTGGAGGCACCCGTTGTTTTCGGCAAGCCATGGATTGATGATTGTTGGTGGAGGGTGTCGGTGTCAAAACCGGCGGATCTCGGGTAGGGGGTCCCGAACTGTGCGTCTAGGCGGATGGTAACAGGAGACAAGGGACACGATGTTTTACCCAGGTTCGGGCCCTCTTGATGGAGGTAAAAGCCTACGTCCTGCTTGATTGATATTGATATTGTGGATGTTTACAAGAGTGGATCTACCACGAGATCAAGGAGGCTAAACCCTAGAAGCTAGCCTATGGTATGATTGTAATGGTTGTTGTTGTGTCCTACGGACTAGAGCCATCCGGTTTATATAGACACCGGAGAGGGCTAGGGTTACATAGAGTCAGTTACAATAGTAGGAGATCTACGTATCCGTATCGCCAAGCTTGCCTTCCACGCCAAGGAAAGTCCCATCCGGACACGGGACGAAGTCTTCAATCTTGTATCTTCATAGTCTTGGAGTCCGGTCGATGATGATGATAGTCCGGCCGATGATAGTTCGGCCGATGATGGTAGTCCGGCTATCCGGACACCCCCTAATCCGGGACTCCCTCAGTAGCCCCCGAACCAGGCTTCAATGACGATAAGTCCAGCGTGTGTGTAGTCTTCGGCGTTGCAAGGCGGGTTCTCCTTCAAGTCCTACGTACCTGCCGAACAGTGTCCGGCTTCCTCATCAATGTTGCGCGTCTTGGCTTCCATGCCCAATAATGGCCTTCCTCCACGCGTCGCGTGAATGTGAAAAGCCAGGGTGTCTTTTATGTTTTGCCCCCTAGTTGTGCGAATAATCTGCCTATAAGGGAGGCAAGAATCCAGATCCAAATCGCCATCTTCCTCCCGCAAATACTCATCGGAGCGCTTTCGACCAAGAATCCATTCCATCATGGACCGTCAACGCGGCTCCTCTTCTCGCGCTCCCAGCCCTTTGCCAGGAGATTGGAGGAGATGCTCTGTTCCGCACAACGAGCTGGTGAAGCTCCAAGTGGGGGGATATCTCCCTCTGGCCTTTATGGTTCCGGTTCAAGCCGGGCTGGCCACCTACAAAGGTGGGAAGCAAGCGGAGGTTACCCCAAGTCCCAACAAAGGGGAGCGGGTATGCTTCGTCCCCTATCTGATAAGGGGGCTCGGATTTCCTGTACATCCATTCCTCTACGGGCTCCTGGAGTTCTACGGACTCCAGCTTCATCACCTCACGCCCGCCTCAATCTTGCACATTGCGGGTTACGTAGCTCTTTGCGAGCTATTCCTGGGTGTCGAGCCCCATTTCGCGCTGTGGAAGAGGTTGTTCTGCCTTGTACCCCGCTCTCACGAGGGGTCCATATATCAAGTGGGCGGCGCCGAAATATGGCGTATTACCGGGACCGGATATCCATCCGGAACCCCTAAGAAGGCGTCCGAAGACTGGCCTTCAGGATGGTTTTATATAGAAGACGCACCGCTGCCGGACCCTGTTCGGATCGGCCTCCCAGAGTTCAGCAATGTTCCTCTGAAGAAACGCCTTAGTTGGCGTCCGCGGAGCCCCCAACTGGAGTAAGACAAGAGCGTCCATTATTTGATGGGCCGAATAAGGTTACTGGCCCATTCCGGGTTGACCATGATTGGAGTCATGGCAACATGCATTATGCAGGGGGTGCAGCCACTACAATACAGGGGCCACCCCATGTCGGATTTCAACGGGGAGGACGATGCCACCTGAGGGAGTCCCGGATTAGGGGGTGTCCGGATAGCCGGACTACCATCATCAGCCGAACTATCATCGGCCGGACTATCATCATCATCGACCGGACTCCAAGACTATGAAGATACAAGATTGAAGACTTCGTCCCGTGTCCGGATGTGACTTTCCTTGGCGTGGAAGGCAAGCTTGGCGATACGGATACGTAGATCTCCTACTATTGTAACCGACTCTATGTAACCCTAGCCCTCCCCGGTGTCTATATAAACCGGATGGCTCTAGTCCGTAGGACACAACAACGACCATTACAATCATACCATAGGCTAGCTTCTAGGGTTTAGCCTCCTTGATCTCGTGGTAGATCCACTCTTGTAAACATCCACAATATCAATATCAATCAAGCAGGACGTAGGGTTTTACCTCCATCAAGAGGGCCCGAACCTGGGTAAAACATCTTGTCCCTTGTCTCCTGTTACCATCCGCCTAGACGCACAGTTCGGGACCCCCTACCCCAGATCCGCCGGTTTTGACACCGACACCACCCGTCATGGCCGTAAAGGGCCGGATTCGGTCGAAGACCTGGTGACGATCCTGTCCGGCCTGTATAAGGGGGAGAAGGAGGATTTCCTTCGGACGAACCCGTTAAATGGGTTCTCCATGAATAATCCCCGGCCTTGGGTAAGCGAACGCTCTGCGTGTCCGACCCATGCTTTTTGAAACTTAAGTTTCTTATATTGTGTTCTTATTTCGACGCAGGAACTGCGCCGGATCGTGGAGGACATGCTAAGTCCAGCTCCGCAACCCGAGGATCCAGAGAGATCCCGGGATCTGGCCTCCGAAGAGGATCCGGACATAAAGGTGGAGCTAATCGACGGGGTGTTCCACCAGCTCAGCATGGACAATGCCTTAGTCGCCATCACGGCCGACTATCCCGGACTATATCCGGCTTCCCAGGTGATTGCGACCGAAGTCCTGACACCGTCATTCCTTCCTTGCTTATTTCTGACCACCGTATATGATGGCGCCGTGCAGGAGGCGCCCCTAGGGCGAGAAGCCGAGCCCGCGGTGGCTAACCAACAAAGGCCAGTCCGGACCAGTAGGAAGAAGAGGAGTGCGGCGCGGACTGAAACATCGCCGCAAAGGTGCAGCTCACAATTCATTATTTAGAGCAACGTTCCTAGGAAGCGTTTGAGTGCTCATGACTTTTGTAGGGAAAAAAGCGCCTGCCGGACTGCGGGCGTGGAGGTTTCCAATCCAACCTCTACCAGCCAGGCTCCAGCACCTGGTCTGGAGGGGGAGGCGTGCGCAAGGCGCGAGCCGGACGTTCCTCCGGCGGAGGATGCCGACAGACTGTCCGCCACCAAGTCTGAGGTGGAGAGTGCCATGAATCACAGGCGCCGCCGGACAGTATTTCGTGACGCGTGCTTCTCCCCCGAGGTGTTGAATGCCTTTAACGCGGGGGACGCGCACCTTCGTGCTACTCAAGATGGTTTTACCAGAGCCACGGAGCAGTATGTAAAAGACATACGGGTAAGGAAATTTAATAGTTGTATATGCCAGTAGCCCCCGAGACTTAAAGTAGTTATATTAACTGATTTAAGGATCATATGAAACGTAGGATCTTACCGAGAAGAATACCCAACTGTCTCAGGAGCTGCAGGAGTGCAAGGCTCAACTTGAGGCCGCACTCTCTGGCGCAGGAGGAAACACAGGGACCTCTCCTGGTAACGCATTATTTTAGAAAGATAAGTAGCGTTTGGCCTTTGCGCAAGTCTAAAAAATGACATTGCAGGTGCTGCCGGACAAGATCCGGACAGGCAAGAACTTCTGCGCGAACTGAAGGCCGGCGAGAGGGTGCTGCATAAGGTGCAGCATGAAAGGAACAAGCTCCAGGATGCCCATGCCCAGCTTGGAGAAGAGCTGAAAGGCGTTTGGGCCGAGCTGTCGGGCTCCGTTAAGGAGAATCAGCGGCTTCGTCGCGACATCTATAGTAAGTGCTTGAGCGAACTCCTTTGAAAAGAAGAGTTCGGCGAGGAAGTCGATTTGACAGAATATGTCTGCAGGTATGCTCACAGGTCGCCCTGTGGAGGAGATGCCCGTATCAATGGGTGATCAACTTCCCGAATTGTTGCAACTGATCGAACGAGTTCGGCAGGCAATGAGCGGCGTCATCCAGGCTTTATGGCCAGCCTTCTCCTTACCCGAGGGTCTTGGGGAGCTTGCGGAGAAGCTTCAGGGAGTGCGGCAGCGCTTCCATTTATGGAAGATTTCGGCCTGCCGCCAAGGTGCCAGGGAGGCCTGCGCCATGGTAAAGACGCGGTACAAGAAGGCGGATCCCAACCACATGGCCGAAGTCGGACCTGTGGGGCCCGATGGGAAGGAGATCCCTGTGAGTTTAGTATACGGCCAAGTAGAGTTGGCCGCTAAATTATCCCAACAGGACTGTAAATTAGACAACCTGTTAGACGGGATTGAGGAAGAATACAATCAGTCGATTTGACAATGTATTATAAAATGACATATAAAATGCCTTCTAGCCGGATTGTAGATCGTTTGTCTTTGCCGACCTTTTCGCTTCGACCTCGGGACCCTAGAGTCCAGAGTGTGTCCGAATACCTTCTCGGTTATGAAACAACCGGGGTATGCATGGAGACCAGGCGTAGGGGTCATTAGTGCTTTATCAGACAAGTGCCCAACTAGTTATGTTATATTACATGGGTAGTAAGAAACATCTTCCAAGGAGAATAGTTCCGTTAAGGGTTCCTTTCCTCTGGGGGTGGCATGCCCTAAAGTGCATGTCCAGACTGCGAAAAAAAGTAGAAAAACATCTGGGGCAGATAAATAAGTGGATAAAAAACCATCTTTTAAGTCACCGACCGAATATTCCCTTAAGAATGCTAGCTTTCGGCTTCACCCAGTCTAAGGTACACATCCGGCTGACCCGACAGTAACAATCGCAGAGGTGCTCCCTTTACCTCCTAGCCGAACAATCGGGAACGTAGGGGTAAGCACAAGAGCCAGGCAACCCAGCTTGGCCAAAACTTAAGTCATATCGATGCATATAATGGTGAATAAAAGGTACATGTGGAGGCTTGACACATGTGCTGGGCATGAAGCCCTTATAATTAAGCTTCTGGTAAAGAAGCCCCCAGGTATAATGAGTGCGGATAGCACATCAATTGCGCGCGAACAATGCGCAAATAGGCCTTTTAAGGCCTTGATGAATGGGGTTGAGAAGAAAAAGATAAACAAAAGGCAGCTGAAGTAAAAAAAATGGACGGGGGGAAGGGATGAACTCTTAGTCCGGCGCTAGGCATAGAATCTTCGGAGGCGGGCTGCGTTCCATGGGTTCGGCTCGAGTCGGTTATCCGACGCATTTCGTAGACGGTACGCTCCGCCGGTCAAGACTTTATCGATGATGAAGGGGCCTTCCCATTTGGGCTTGAGCTTGTCCTTTTTCTTGTCCGGCAGGCGTAGAACCAGTTCGCCAACGTTGTAAGTCTTGGCCCGTATTTCTCTGCTTTGGTATCTTCGAGCCTGCTGCTGATAAAATGCGGAACGAGCCTTGGCGATGTGGCGTTCTTCCTCCAATGCGTCCAAGCTGTCATGCCAATCCAACTCGGCTTCTCTTTCTTCGTACATGCGCACTCGAGGTGAGTCATGAATTATGTCGCAGGGCAAAACTGCTTCTGCGCCGTATACCATAAAAAATGGTGTGAATCCGGTAGTACGGTTAGGCGTTGTCCGCAGCCCCCAGAGTACGGAGTCGAGCTCCTCTACCCAATGCGTGTCAGATTTCGTAAGGGACCGCACTAGTCTGGGTTTGATGCCGCTCATTATTAGACCATTTGCTCGTTCCACTTGACCGTTGGTTTGAGGATGATAGACTGAAGCGTAATCGAGCTTGATGCCCCTATTTTTGCACCATGATTTAACCTCATCGGCCGTGAAGTTCGTGCCGTTATTGGTGATGATGCTGTGGGGGACACCATAACGGTGTACTACCCCAGATATAAAGTCCATCACTGGTCCGGACTCTGCCATTTTAACTGGCTTGGCCTCTATCCATTTGGTGAATTTATCCACCATGACCAATAGGTACCTTTGCTTGTGGGTTCCCCCTTTAAGTGGTCCAACCATGTCAAGCCCCCAGACCGCGAACGGCCAGGTAATGGGTATAGTTTTGAGGGCGGTGGGTGGCATGTGGCTCTGATTAGCAAAGAGCTGACAACCGACACATCTTCAGACTAAGTCCTGAGCATCTGCCCGGGCCGTCGGCCAATAAAATCCTGTACGGAATGCCTTTCCTACAAGGGCCCGGGCTGCGGCGTGGTGTCCGCCTAGTCCGGCGTGAATTTCAGCCAGAAGGTCTCGCCCTTCCTCTTCGGAGATACACCTTTGAAGGACTCCGGTTGTGCTTTTCTTATAGAGTTCTCCCTCATGGACCTTGTAGGCTTTAGATCGCCGGACTACGCAGCAGGCCTCATTATGGTCTTCGGGGAGTTCCTGCCTAAGTGAGTAGGCTAGGAACGGCTCTGTCCATGGGGCCATTACTACCATTATGTCGTGAGCTGAGGGTGTTGTTTCGTCGGCTGGATCGCCGGTTATGTCAGATTGTTCTGCGGCTGCCTCCGGTTTGTTATTTCCGGACTCCTCTTCCCATAGTACGGATGGCTTGAACAGCCGTTCCAGGAAGATATTTGGAGGGACAACGTCACGTTTTGCACCGATGCGTGCCAATACGTCGGCCGCTTGGTTATTATCTCTGGCTACATGGTGGAATTCAAGTCCTTCGAACCGAGCTGACATTTTAAGGACGGCGTTGCGATAGGCTGCCATTTTTGGATCCTTGGCGTCAAAGTCTCCATTTACTTGGGATATTGCGAGGTTTGAGTCCCCGCGCACCTCTAGGCGTTGGATGCCCATGGAGATCGCCATCCGGAGGCCATGTAAGAGGGCCTCGTATTTGGCTGCGCTGTTGGAGTCCGTGTACATTATCTGGAGTACGTATTGGACTCTGTCCCCGGTTGGGGACGTTAGTACGATGCCAGCCCCCAATCCGGCCAACATTTTGGAGCCGTCGAAATGCATAATCCAATTGGAGTATGCGCCGTACTCTTTAGGGAGTTTGGCTTCAGTCCACTCAGCGAAAAAGTCAGCCAAAACTTGCGACTTTATAGCTCGCCGGGGTTTGTAAGTTATGTCGAATGGTAGGAGCTCAATGGCCCATTTTGCAATCCTGCCCGTTGCATCGCGGTTATTTATAATGTCATTTAGGGGTACTTCGGAGGCCACTGTTATCGAACACTCTTGAAAGTAGTGTCGGAGCTTCCGGGATGCCATGAACACCGCATACGCTATCTTTTGATAGTGCGGGTAACGGGACTTGCAGGGGGTTAAAACAGTGGATACGTAGTACACTGGTTTTTGAAGAGGAAATTTATGCCCTTCTGTCTCTCGTTCTACGACGAGCACCGCGCTTACTACTTGATGTGTTGCCGCGATGTATAACAACATAGGTTCACCCAAGTTGGGCGCAGCCAGGACTGGATTCGTTGCCAATATGGCCTTTACTTCTTCGAGTCTGGCTGTGGCAGCATCCGTCCACTCGAAGTGTTCGGTGTGCCTGAGGAGGCGATAGAGGGGCAATGCCTTTTCTCCTAGGCGGGAGATAAAGCGGCTGAGAGCCGCCATGCATCCAGTCAATTTCTGGATCTGTTTGAGGTTTTTTGGAATATCCAACTGCGATAGGGCTCGGATCTTGGCCGGATTTGCTTCAATTCCTCTACCGGATACAATGAAGCCCAAGAGCTTTCCGGTTGGTACGCCGAAAACACATTTTTCCGGATTCAGCTTGATGTCATATGCTCGGAGGTTGTCGAATGTGACCCTCAAGTCGTCTACTAGAGTTTCGACGTGTTTGGTTTTGACGACTACGTCGTCTACATATGCCTCTACTGTTTTGCCGATCTGGGTAGCCAGACATGTCTGAATCATGCGCTGATATGTTGCGCCGGCGTTTTTACGTCCGAAGGGCATCATGTTGAAGCAGAATGGTCCATATGGAGTAATGAACGCCGTTGCGGCTTGATCCGCTTCTGCCATCTTGATTTGATGATAGCCGGAGTATGCGTCCAGGAAGCACAATGAATCGTGCCCTGCAGTGGCATCGATGATTTGGTCGATGCGGGGGAGGGGGAAGGGATCCTTTGGGCAGGCTTTATTTAGGTCTTTGAAATCGACACATAGGCGCCAGGATCTGTCCTTCTTTGGTACCATTACCAGGTTTGCTAGCCAATCCGGATGTTTGATATCTCTGATGAATCCGGCTTCCAATAGTTTGGCTAGTTCTTCTCCCATTGCCTGTCTTTTGGGTTCGGAAAATCGTCGAAGAGCCTATTTGACTGGCTTGAACCCTTTTAGGATGTTTAGGCTATGCTCTGCCAGCCTGCGAGGGATTCCTGGCATATCTGAAGGATGCTAGGCGAAAATGTCCCAATTTTCCAGAAGGAATTCTCGCAGCGCGGCGTCTACATCAAGGTTCAACTGTGCCCCGATGGAGGCTGTCTTTGTCGGGTCCGTTGGGTGGACCTGGAATTTTATAATTTCGTCCGCTGGTTTAAAGGAGGTGGACTTGGATCTCTTATGGAGTATCACGTCGTCTCTGTGCACCACAGCGTGCAGCGCGGTGAGTTCCTCTGCCGCTAGGGCTTCGGATAGTGCCTCCAGGGCTAATGCGGCTGTTTTGTTTTCAGCGCGGAGTGCTATGTCCAGATCACTAACGAGAGTGATTATCCCGCCGGGCCCAGGCATTTTGAGCTTCATGTACCCGTAATGGGGTACGGCTTGGAAAATCGTGAACGCCTCTCGTCCTAATATAGCGTGGTATCCGCTGCTGAGCGGGGCCACTTGGAACGTGATTTCTTCGGACCTGTAATTGTCCGGCGAGCCGAACACCACATCGAGTGTGATTTTTCCGGTGCAGCGTGCTTCCCGGCTAGGGATTATTCCTCTGAAGGTTGTGCTGCTTCGCTCAATGCGGCTCCAGTCTATTTCCATTTTTTCAAGAGTTTCCTCGTAAATGAGGTTCAATCCGCTGCCTCCATCCATGAGTACCTTGGTAAGTCGAAAGCCGTCCACTATTGGACTGAGGACCAATGCGGCTGGTGCTCGGGCTGTTCGGAATTTAGGTTCATCGCTGGCGTTGAAGGTGATGGCCGCGTCGCTCCAAGGATTTGTTGTTGCTACTTGGTAGACTTCGGCAAGGCTGTGGATCGTTCATTTCCGCATATTGTTTGACGCGAAATTCTCGAAGACGTTGATACCGTACCGGTATTGTTGGTGTGGTTTCGCGGGGCTAGAAGCTCCTTGCCACTTTTGGCCACCTGCCGTAATATCCAACATGCATGAAGGCTATGTGTTGGGGTGGCGCCCTTGGTACTGTGAATTGTACAGGGTTTGCTGAGCCATCCCTCCAGTACGGTTCCGTTCCCTTTAAGGGGCTTCTGTTTTCTGGTTCTTGTACTTGGTGCTTGACTGTAATGCACCCTTTTGTTGCGGACTGGGGCTATGTTCAGGGCCGGATTATCCCAAAACCTATCTTCGGTTTTTCGAAAACTTTCTATGGCACAGTACTTTCGCACTATGGATGCCAAGTCGGCGAAACATGTGATTTCACGATGGCTGACAGCATTCAAGATTCCCCTGTCCATGCAATTGTTGCAAAAGATCGAGATTGTGTTTTCCTCTCGGTAGTCCTTTATCCGGTCCATGACCAGGAGGAATCTGGCCCAGTAATGATGTACTGTTTCGGCTGGCTCTTGCCGGATTAGAGATAGATCACATATATCTGGACGGGCGGGCCTAATTGAGGCTGGGACCCTGCCCATCTCAAGGCTCAAGGGCCGAGAAGTTTCCGAATTTGGAAGCTTGGAAGTGGAACATTGTCCAACGAGTCCGGTCCGATGCCTGACTTTATGTTCAGTGCTTGATCGGAATCCGCTCCTCCGCGGGAATCCGGCATGGAGGGTTCAGTAGCCCGGACACGACTAGTTTTCAATATGGGAGAAGGATCGTCGCGATGTTCCTCTACCACCGTGATGTGGTGGGTAACCTGGGGAGAGTTAATCTCTCTCAGATCGGTTTTAAGCCCGATCCGATTGTAGTCTGTAGCGACTCCTAGGGCGGCGATCCGATCCAAGAGTTCGTTTACAGACGAGAGCTCTGCTGGATCTAACAGCTCGGCGAATTCCGAGTTGACATGAAGATTGCTCTCGATGACACGAGAGGTCATCGTTGAAGCGGTGCCCGGACAGGCGGTCATAAGGAAACCTCCTAGCCGGATAGTTTGGCCGGCGGCCAAGGCTCCATCGGCGAAGATGCCATCCTTGAAGACGGGAAGAGGCATCCTTCCTATCAGTGACGGCACAGAGGAACTCTCAATGAAAGCACCAATGTCGGTGTCAAAACCGGCAGATCTCGGGTAGGGGGTCCCGAACTGTGCGTCTAGGCGGATGGTAACAGGAGACAAGGGACAAGATGTTTTACCCAGGTTCGGGCCCTCTTGATGGAGGTAAAACCCTACGTCCTGCTTGATTGATATTGATATTGTGGATGTTTACAAGAGTGGATCTACCACGAGATCAAGGAGGCTAAACCCTAGAAGCTAGCCTATGGTATGATTGTAATGGTCGTTGTTGTGTCCTACGGACTAGAGCCATCCGGTTTATATAGACACCAGAGAGGGCTAGGGTTACATAGAGTCGGTTACAATAGTAGGAGATCTACGTATCCGTATCGCCAAGCTTGCCTTCCACGCCAAGGAAAGTCCCATCCGGACACGGGACGCAGTCTTCAATCTTGTATCTTCATAGTCTTGGAGTCCGGTCGATGATGATGATAGTCCGGCCGATGATAGGTCGGCCGATGATGGTAGTCCGGCTATCCGGACACCCCCTAATCCGGGACTCCCTTAGAGGGGGAGTAAAAAACTTTGCCATTCTGTTTGGGAACCGTCTATAATGTATGTAGTATGGAAGATATTGGGAACTCTTGGTTGTTATGTTGACAATGAAAGCATATCTCTCAAAATTATTTATCTCTATTTCAAAATCGATCTCTGGCACCTCTGCAAATCCCTGCTTCCCTCTGCGAAGGGCCTATCTTTTACTTTTATGCAAGAGTCAGTAGTATTCCTTCTCATTTCAATCTACTCTTTAGTTGGCAAGCATCATGTGATGGGGAAAGATCTAAACATATATGGCCATTCAAACATATTTAATCATGAATTATTACTGTCGACAATTATCTATATGATAAGTAAGTTGGGAGGCAAAACATTAAGCCCCTATCTTTCTCTGTGTTTGATCGATGCTATTTGTTCTAAAAATATGCTTTGAGTGGTAGCAATCATGGAAGACTATATGATAGTTGAGTATGTGGAGTTTGCTAATCAAAGCTCTGACATAGACCCTTCCTGAAAATAAGATGAATTGCAATTGTTTGATGACTAAGAATGAAGTTTGCTAGTTTTCAAGAAATTTTATGGTCTATGCTTTAACATGTGAATGGCTTGTTACTTGTTCATCAAAAGTTTTATGAGATGAGCTACTGTTATGACATATAATGACGCTAGAAAAGATGACTGACATTATCATTGATCAAACTTGTGCACCTGCTAGCCTTCACACTTCATAAATTCTTTCTTTTATCATTTACCTACTCGAGGACGAGCAGGAATTAAGCTTGGGGATGCTGATACGTCTCCAACGTATCTATAATTTATGAAGTATTCATGCTATTGTATTATCTGTTTTGGATGTTTAATGGGCTTTACTATACACTTTTATATTATTTTTTGGGACTAACCGGAGGCCCATCCCATATTGTTGTTTTCTTGCCTATTTCAGTGTTTCGAAGAAAAGGAATGTAAAACAGAGTCCAAATGGAATGAAACCTTCAGGAGAGTTAATTTTGGAATGGAAGCAATCCAGGAGACTTGGAGTCTACATCAGGGAAGCCACGAGGCAAGGAGGCACGCCCTACCCCCTGGGCGTGCCCCCACCCTCGTGGCCCCCTCGTGGCTCCCTCGACCGACTTCTTCCGCCTATATATGTCCATCTACCCTAAAAACATCGAGGAGCACAATAGATTGGGAGTTTCGCTGCCGCAAGCCTCTGTAGCCACCAAAAACCAATCGGGACCCTGTTCCGGCACCCTTCCGGAGGGGGGATCCCTCACCGGTGGCCATCTTCATCATCTCGGTGCTCTCCATGACGAGGAGGGAGTAGTTCACCCTCAGGGCCGAGGGTTTGTACCAGTAGCTATGTGTTTGATCTCTCTCTATCTCTCTCTCTCTCTCGTGTTCTTGAGGTGATACAATCTTGATGTATCGCGGGGTTTGCTATTATAGTTGGATCTGATGATGTTTATCCCCCTCTACTCTCTTGTAATGGATTGAGTTTTCCCTTTGAAATTATCTTATCGGATTGAGTCTTTAAGGATTTGAGAACACTTGATGTATGTATTGCCGTGCTTATCTGTGGTGACAATGGGATATTCACGTGATCTACTTGATGTATGTTTTGGTGATCAACTTGCGGGTTCCGTGACATTGGGAATCTGTGCATAGGGGTTGGCACACGTTTTCGTCTTGACTCTCCGGTAGAAACTTTGGGGCACTCTTTGAAGTACTTTGTGTTGGTTGAATAGATGAATCTGAGATTGTGTGATGCATATCGTATAATCATGCCCACGGATACTTGAGGTGACAATGGAGTATCTAGGCGACATTAGGGTTTTGGTTGATTTGTGTCTTTAGGTGTTATTCTAGTATGAACTCTATGATAGATCGATCAGAAAGGATAACTTTGAGGTGGTTTCGTACCCTACCATAATCTCTTCGTTTGTTCTCCGCTATTAGTGACTTTGGAGTGACTCTTTGTTGCATGTTGAGGGATAGTTATATAATCCAATTATGCTATTATTGTTGAGAGAACTTGCACTAGTGAAAGTATGAACCTTAGGCCTTGTTTCCTAGCATTGCAATACTGTTTACGCTCACTTTTTACCACTTGTTACCTTGCTGTTTTTATATTTTCAGATTACAAATACTCATATCTACCATCCATATTGCACTTGTATCACCATCTCTTCGCCGAACTAGTGCACCTATACAATTTACCATTGTATTGGGTGTGTTGGCGACACAAGAGACTCTTTGTTATTTGGTTGCAGGGTTGTTTGAGAGAGACCATCTTCATCCTACGCCTCCCACGGATTGATAAACGTTAGGTCATCCACTTGAGGGAAATTTGCTACTGTCCTACAAACCTCTGCACTTGGAGGCCCACAACGTCTACAAGAAGAAGGTTGTGTAGTATATATCAAGCCGCTTAGAGCTCGAGTCACGGCTAGGATTCGAGCAACGGGCATTGGAGCCACCACCTATGACACACAACACAAAACACACGAGAAGAATGAGAAGGGTCATTGCAAAGACCAAGGCCAAAACAAACAATGCGAGTAGAAATATGATTGGGTAGTCGCAACAAGGTAGTTTAGATGTCAACGGTAGTACCTCACCATGAGGCGGACGTAAAAATTTACATCTGCTCTAGCCGCGGTAGTACTGTGCCGGGATGGCACGGTAGTATCACGCCTAGAGCGGAAGTAAATTTTTACTTCCGCACGCCGAGCGGTAGTACCACTCTAGAGGAGTGGTAGTACCGTACAAGGTGGATCCAGCCAGAGTGGTAGTACAACACAGGAGGTGCAGTACTACCGCGCGGATTTAAATCTGGCAAGAACGGATCTAGGCACATCCGCAAATTTGGATCGGTACTGCGGTTGATCAAAATTACCGTGTTGCAACATACCAAATAGCATCTCTACGGAACTAGCACTCTCCTACACCCTCCTCTTGCAATGACTTAGCCAAAAATCTCAAGAACAACATGCATCTCCTCAAAACCTAGAAGCAAAACTACGAGGCAAAGAGAGAAGGACTTTGGGAGAAACCTTGTTCCATGACAAGAGGGTGAGGTGGGGATCGATCCCACCGGTCGGAATGCAAGGAGAGTGGCCGGAGATGGAGATCCTGCGAGGTCCTCCGGCACCGTTCTTGGGCAGGAGAGAGAGAGAGAGAGAGAGAGAGAGAGACGAAGTGGGGAAACGGAGTTGAATGGGTATGGGGGAGTTGGCTCTCCCCTGCCCACTCTTGACCCCCACCCGCTCGCGACAGTGCGGTAGTATCGCGGGTCATCATGGTAGTACCGCCTAGGCGGAATTACCGCACACAGGGTGGTAGTACTGCTCTTCCAGCGGCAGTAAAAAAATATTGCCACGATGGAAGCGGTAGTACCGTGTCGTGGATGCACCTGTGCGAGCATAGGGCAACCCATCTCTTGTGGTAGTACCGTGGCTTGCCACGGTAGTACCGTAACCCTAAGAATGTGCATGTTTCGACAAAACAAAGAAGCACGGCCTTTGCAAAGCAACCGGACATGCAAACAAGCACACACATGAGTCAACTCAAACACAAACACAGCTCAACAAGAAGGCAAAAGACAATGAGGACAGAACACAAACCAAAACCTCTGTAGAGGAGAGGGTGGTGGCCGAAGCCACCTATGTTTGAGTCAATTCGTATGGCACCGCAAAGAATTATCCTTGGGCCCATGACCAAAACTCGTCTTTGAAGCACAACTACCATCAAGAATGGCTAATGTGAAAGAGTTGATCAATTTATGCATAATGGGGGGAGGAAGAGTTCATTGAGAGAACAACACTCCCCTAATGTCCATGCCTACCTAAACAAGATATCAAGAAGAGTATGGTGGGGTGTGCAAGGGTTCAAGCCACATTGCTTGAATCAATGATATTTAGCTCATGCCTTAACTCGCGAAATTTTGCTTCATCCAAGGGCTTCGTGAAAATATCTGCAAGGTTATCATGAGTGTTGACATATTTGAGTTGGATCTCCTCTCGCCTAATGTGATCCTGGATAAAGTGATACCGAATCTCAATATGCTTCGTCTTGAAGTGTTGCACCGGGTTGAGAGAGATCTTGATGGCACTTTCATTGTCACACCAAAGAGGCACTTCATCACAAGTGACACCGTAATCCTTTAAAGTTTGCCTCATCCATAGAAGTTAAGCACAACAACTACCGGCGCCACATACTCTGCTTCGATGGAAGAGAGAGAGACGCAACTTTGCTTCTTAGAAGACCAACTCACCAAAGAGCAACCAAGAAATTGGCACCCTCCGGAGGTCGACTTCCTATCCACTCTGTCTCCCGCCCAATCCGACTCTAAATAGCCCAAAAGGTTGAAGTTGGCTCCTCTTGGGTACCATAAGCCAAACTTTAGGGTATGAGCCAAGTATCGAAAGATTTGCTTGACCGCCACATAGTGGTTTTCCTTAGGTGTGGCTTGAAACCGTGCACAAATTCCCACACTCAGCATGATATCCGGTCTAGATGCACAAAGGTAAAGCAGGGAGCCAATCATGGAATGATATACCTTTTGATCCACCGTTTTACCATTGGGATCTATGTCAAGTTGGCACTTGACAGGAATTGGAGTGGAAGCAGGCTTGACATCACTTAGCTTGAATCTCTTGAGCATGTCCTGAGTGTATTTGGCTTGGTTGATGAAGGTTCCTTCTCTTCTTTGCTTGATTTCGAACTCGAGAAAGAACTTCAACTCTCCCATCATGGACATCTTGAACTCCGAGGTCATGAGAGTGACAAATTCCTCATTGAAAGCTTTGTTAGGGTAACCAAAGATAATATCATCAAAATATAGTTGGCATGCAAACAACTCCCCTTTGACCTTCTTAGTAAAAACAGTAGGGTAGATTTTCCCAATTTCAAACCCACGATCTTGCAACAACTCGGTAAGATGCTCATACCACGCACGTGGGGCTTGTTTAAGGCCATAGAGTGCCTTATCGAGTTGGTACACATGATTGGGGAACTCGGGATCCTCAAACCTCAAGGGTTGTTTGACATACACCAACTCATTAATAGGATGTAACACCCACGATGCGGCTATATCTCTCATGTGTCGAGGCACGACTTAGAGGCATAACCGCATGGTGGTTTTGTCACAAGAAGGGTCATCTTCACACAATCCCATGTAATGAACAAGAATGGGATAAAGAGTTGGCTTACAATCGCCACTTCACACAATGAACATATAATTCATACATCATTTAGAGTACACACATAGTCCGACTACGGACGAAGCCAAAAGAAAAGAAGATAACCCAACTGCTAGATCCCCGATCGTCCCAACTGGGCTCCATTACTGATCAACATGAAACGAAACATAGCAATGACCAAGATCTTCGTTGAGCTCCCATCTGAGCTCGTTTGCATCACCTGGACTGGTATCATCGGCACCTGCAACTGTTGTGATAGTATCTGGTGAGTCAGAAGGACTCAGCAATCCCAAAACCCGCGAGATCAAGACTATTTAAGCTTATGGGTAGGAAGTGGTAATGAGGTGGAGTTGCAGCAAGCACTAAGCAAATATGGTGGCTATCATACGCAAATAAGAGCGAGAAGAGAAGCAACGGAACGGTCGAGAAGCTAGAAGTGATCAAGAAGTGATCCTGAAACTACTTACGCACAATCATAACACAAAGACCGTGTTCACTTCCCGGACTCCGCCGAAAAGAGACCATCACGGCTACAAACGCGGTTGATGCATTTTAATTTAAGTCAAGTGTCAAGTTCTCTACAACCGTACATTAAAAAATTCCCATCTGCCACATAACCGCAGGCACGGCTTTCAAAAGTTTAAACCCTGCAGGGGTGTCCCAACTTATCCCATTATAAGCTCTCACGATCAACGAAGGATATTCCTTCTCCCAGGAAGACCCGATCAGTCTCGGAATCCCGGTTACAAGACATTTAGACAATGGTAAAACAAGACGAGCAAGACCGCCCGAATGTGCCAACAAATCCCGATAGGAGCTGCACATATCTCGTTCTCAGGGCACACTGGATGAGTCAAGCTATGAGTAAAACCATCCCTCAAGTTTCCCCGAGGTGGCCCCGCAGGTTGCTCGGTTCAGACCAACACTTAGAGAAGCACTGGCCCGGGGGAGTTTAAAATAAAGATGGCCCTCGGGTTAATTACTCCCAAGGGTAAAGGTAATAGGTTGTTAGGCAAATGTAAAACCAAAGTTGGGCCTTGCTGGAGGAGTTTTATTCAAAGTAAACTGTCAAGGGGTTCCCATACACCCGGCCGCGTAAGGAACGAAAAATCAAGGAACATAACACCGGTATGACGGAAACTAAGGCGACAAGAGTGGAACAAAACACCAAGAAAAAGGCCGAGCCTTCCACCCTTTACCAAGTATATAGATGCATTAATTAAATAAGAGATATTGTGATATCCCAACATAATCCTGTCCAACATGGAGCAATCTTCAACTTCACCTGCAACTAACAACGCTATAAGAGGGGTTGAGCAAAGTGGTAACATAGCCAAGCAACGGTTTGCTAGGAAGGGTGAAAAGGTTAGAGGCTGACATGGCAATTTGGGAGGCTTGATAAACAAGTGATAGGTAGCGCAGCATAGCGATAGAATGAAGCAACTAGCAAGCAAAGATAGAAGTGATATCGAGGGTAATGGTCATCTTGCCTGAAATCCGGCTAGGAAGAAGAACGAGTCCAAGAAGAAGACAGACGGGCGTAGTCTAACAAATCCTCCCAACTCTGGAATGAAACCGAAGCTAATGATAGAAGCAAACCAGAAAGACGCAAACAACATGGTAAACCAACACTCATAAGCATGGCATGATGCACAAACAAGTATGATGCATGACTAGTTTAACTATGCATGACATGGCAAGGTGAAGCAAACAACACTACAATTTAAGTTGAGCTCAATATGCAACGAGTTGCATATTGATGGAACACCACATTCAATTATTTAGTTCTCTCTCGTTTATGTACCCAACAATATTAAATGTGTTTAAACATGGCAAGAGGTGAAACATATGAAAACTACCCATGAGGCCGGAACAACAAACAACAATTCCGGAAAATCCCCATATGTCAATTAGCAATTTAATGCAACAACAATTTTAAGCATTTAAATGTTGTTATCATGATGCGGATGACATATGCAAGTTTTATGCATTTTTTATGAAAATGTTGACATGAGCATGTTATGAAGCATCTGTCACCGTGGTGGAATGAAAGGGGTGCCACGGCAACGACAACAAAAATGGTGCCACGGCAACATTCCGATGATCCGATAACTCATTGAGATATCGGTGCAAAAGAGCCAGTGTGCGGATCTACGGAACATGCAAAAGATGGTGGAGTGATCCTGGTTACCGGGTTTCCACGGGTCGGCGGCATGAAAAACGAGGAACGCGCAAGCGACAACTCGGAAACGGTGCACACACGAACATCTCATACAACACACATGCATTCATTCACGGGTGTCGTCTCGGGGTTATACCTTCGAAGCGTGCATTCAGGGCAGAACGTGTTCGTCTAAGGAAGTATTGGTACACGGGTCGTAGTGGAAGTAGTTGTAGACGTTTTGTAGATGAACTTGGCGTAACCGTGCGGAAGTCAAACTTGGCGATGGTAGTGGTACTTGTTGTCTTGTCGAATTCGAGCGACGGTACTGGTACATGACATGTTGTGGAAGTAGTGGTACACATATCATAGAGGAACTTGACACAATCCAGTCTCCGGGGTCGTCATGGTACTTGTAGCTCGTGTAACTCCACCGTTCGTTGCGTCAAGCTATGAGTAAAACTACTTCTACTACGACCCGTGTACACGAGCTACAAGTACCACGACGACCCCGGAAACTAGATTCTGTCAAGTTCCTCTATGATATGTGTACCACTACTTCCACAACATGTCATGTACCACTACTGTTGCTCGGATTCGACAAGACAACATGTACCACTACCGTCGCCAAGTTTGACTACCGCACGGTTACGCCAAGTTCATCTACGAAATGTGTACAACTACTTCCACTACGACCCGTGTACCACTACTTCCTTCGACGAACGTGTTCCGCCTCGAATGCACGCTTCGAAGGTATAACCCCGAGACGACACCCATGAATGAATGCATGTGTGTTGTATGAGATGTTCGTGTTTGCACCGTTTCCGAGTTGTCGCTTGCGCGTTCCTCGTTTTTCATACC
The DNA here is from genome assembly GCF_018294505.1 of Triticum aestivum. Taxonomy (NCBI): domain Eukaryota; kingdom Viridiplantae; phylum Streptophyta; class Magnoliopsida; order Poales; family Poaceae; genus Triticum; species Triticum aestivum. The sequence goes on from NC_057798.1 coordinate 538,517,519, forward strand.
GTCGACCCATGGGAACCCGGTAACCGGGATCACCCCACCATCTTTTACATGTTCCGCACATCCGCACACTCTCTCTTTTGCACCGGTATCTCAATGAGTTATCGGATCATCGGAATGTTGTCGTGGCACCATTTTCGTTGTCGTTGCCATGGCACCCATTTCGTTCCACCACGGTGACAGATGCTTCATAACATGATCATGTCAAAATTTTCATAAAAATTGCATAAAACTTGCATATGTCATCTGCATCATGATAACAACATTTAAATGCTTAAAATTGTTGTTGCATTAAATTGCTAATTGACATATGGGGATTTTCCGGAATTGTTGTTTGTTGTTCCGGCCTCATGGGTAGTTTTCATATGTTTCACCTCTCGCCATGTTTAACCACATTTAATATTGTTGGGTACATAAACGAGAGAGAACTAAATAATTGAATGTGGTGTTCCGTCAATATGCAGCTCGTTGCATATTGAGCTCCACTTAAATTGTAGTGTTGTTTGCCTCACCTTGCCATGCCATGCATACTTAAACTGGTTGTGCATCATACTTGTTTGTGCATCATGCCATGATTATGCGTGTTCGTTTACCATGTTGTTTGCTTCTTTCCGGTTTGCTTCTCTCGATAGCTTCAGTTTAGTTACGGAGTTGGGAGGATTCGTTCGACTACGCCCACCTGTCTTCTTCTTGGACTCGTTCTTCTTCCTAGCCTAATTTCAGGCAAGATGACCATTACCCTTGATATCACTTCTATCTTTGCTTGCTACTTGCTTCGTTCTATCGCTATGCTGTGCTACCTATCACTTGTTTATCAAGCCTCCCAAATTGCCATGTCAGCCTCTAACCTTTTCACCCTTCCTAGCAAACCGTTGCTTGGCTATGTTACCGCTTTGCTCAGCCCCTCTTATAGCGTTGTTAGTTGCAGGTGAAGTTGAAGATTGCTCCATGTTGGACAGGATTATGTTGGGATATCACAATATCTCTTATTTAATTAATGCATCTACATACTTGGTAAAGGGTGGAAGGCTCGACCTTTTGCCTGGTGTTTTGTTCCACTCTTGCAGCCTTAGTTTCCGTCATACACGTGTTATGTTCCTTGATTTTGCGTTCCTTACGCGGCCGGGTGTATGGGAACCCCTTAACAGTTTTCTTTGAATAAAACTCCTCCAGCAAGGCACAACTTTGGTTTTACATTTGCCTAACAACCTATTACCTTTTCCCTTGGGAGTAATTAACCCGAGGGTGATCTTTATTTTAAACCCTCCGGGCCAGTGCTTCTCTAAGTGTTGGTTTGAACCAAGCAACCTGCGAGGCCACCTCAGCGAAACTTGAGGGATGGTTTTACTCGTATCTTGACTCATCCAGTGTGCCCTAAGAACGAGATATGTGCAGCTCCTATCGGGATTTGTCGGCACATTCGGGCGGTCTTGTTGGTCTTGTTTTACCATTGTCAAAATGTCTTGTAACCGGGATTCCGAGACTGATCGGGTCTTCCTGGGAGAAGGAATATCCTTCGTTGGTTGTGAGAGCTTATAATTGGCTAAGTTAGGACACCCCTGCAGGGTTTAATCTTTCGAAAGCCGTGCCCACGGTTATGTGGCAGATGGGAATTTGTTAATGTCTGGTTGTAGAGAACTTGACACTTGACTTAAATTAAAATGCATCAACCGCGTGTGTAGCCGTGATGGTCTCTTTTCGGCGGAGTCTGGGAAGTGAACATGGTCTTTGTGTTATGATTGTGCGTAAGTCGTTTCAGGATCACTTCTTGATCACTTCTAGCTTCTCGACCGTTCCGTTGCTTCTCTTCTCGCTCTTATTTGCGTATGATAGCCACCATATTTGCTTAGTGCTTTCTGCAACTCCACCTCATTACCACTTCCAACCCATAAGATTAAATAGTCTTGATCTCGCGGGTTTTGAGATTGTCGAGTCCTCGTGACTCACCAGATACTATCACAACAGTTGCAGGTGTCGATGATACTAGTGCAGGTGATGCAACCGAGCTCAGATGGGAGCTCAACGAAGATCTTGGTCGTTGCTATGTTTCGTTTCATGTTGATCAGTAGTGGAGCCTAGTTGGGACGATCGGGGATCTAGCAGTTGGGTTATCTTCTTTTCTTTTGGCTTCGTCCGTAGTCGAACTATGTGTGTACTCTGAATGATGTATGAACTATAAGTTCATTGTGTGAAGTGGCAATTGTAAGCCAACTCTTTATGCCATTCTTGTTCATTACATGGGATTGTGTGAAGATGACCTTTCTTGCGACAAAACCACCATGTGGTTATGCCTCTAAGTCGTGCCTCGACACGTGAGAGATATAGCCGCGTCATGGGTGTTACAAGTTAGTATCAGAGCCGACCCTCGCGGTTACACGGATGTTTGCGGACAGGTGCGCAGTTATGTTGTTCATGATGTTTGTGACCCGTCGTGGCACACGACATGGCACATGTACGGCACTGGATGCACAGACGTATGTGCCAAGAGGGAACGTTCATGTGGCCCGATGAGGACGTCGGTTCCTCTGAGTGGGGGTGTATGTGATATCCTGGCTTATTAGGGATGATAGACTACATATATCAATAAGGAATTCCTTCTTTTCCGGGAGCCCATTCGGATAGAACTCCAAAGTTAAGCGTGCTTAGCTTGGAGTAGTATTAGGATGGGTGACCGACCGGGAAGTTCCTCCCGGGTGTGCATGAGTGAGGACAAAGTGTGCAGAAAAGACTAGTATTGATCTGTGGGGCCAGTCTAGATCCCACCAGGAGTAACGACCACTGGCGGGTGTGTCCGGGGCATTACATAGGACCATTAAGAAAAGCACTCTTCACATCCATTTGTTACAACTTGAAGTTATGATGAGAAGCATAAGCAATCAACAAACGAATAGATTCAAGGCGAACGTGAGCAAAGGTTTCACCGTAGTCGATACCCTCGACTTGGGAGTAGCCTTGTGCTACCAAACGAGCCTTGTTGCGAACGATAATCCCATGAGAATCTTGCTTGTTCTTGAATATCCACTTGGTTCCAATGACATTATGGTTCCCTGATGGCCTTGGCACCAATCTCCACACCTTGTTGTGCTCGAAGTTGTTGAGTTCTTCATGCATGGCATTGAGCCAATCCGGATCCTCGAGCGCCTCATAGACCTTTTGGGGTTCAACACAAGAAACAAATGCATGATGTTCACAATAGTCTGTCAATTGTCTATGAGTACTTACCCCTTTTCTCAAACTTCCAAGAACATTCTTCATAAGATGGTCTTTGGTAGTGAGCTTGGAAGCAATCTTGGCGGCACGACACTCCAATTCCTCCTCAAGAGAAAGTTGAGGAGCGGAAACTTGATCATCTTGAGTGTCGTCTTGAGCTTGTTCTTGATCTTGAGCTTGCTCTTGATCTTGAACTTTCTCGGGAGGGAGAACTTGACCTTGGGCATCACTTGGTGGTTCACCACCATCTTGAGGTTGATCTTGCCCTTGATCTTATTCACTTGGTTAAGGGCCTTCACCTTGTTCTTCGGAAGCGTGCGGGTCTTCGGTTGGTGATGGCTCCACATGAGTGGAACTTTTTCCTTCTCCTTCGGCCACAAGGGGTTCCTCAATGGGTAGGATATGACCAACACCCATTATTCTTATGGATTGGGGAGAAATATCATCACCTACATCTTCTCAACTTGGGAACTGTTATTCTCGTCAAACTCCATGTTACACGTCTCCTCAATGAGTCCCTGGACTAGTTGACGACATGTTAAGCATGAGAGTTTGTAGCATAACCAACAAATATGCCCTCAGGACACTCAACTTTGATCGTGGCAAGAAGTTTCAAGCGGACATGAGGACCAGGTTTGGTCAGCTGATGGTTTTCTCTCTGGGCTTTCATTAAAAGGAATCCATATTGGTGGTATCTCTCAACAGAACATCTTTCAAACTTGATGCCCACACGGTTAGTGTTTCTCTCAGTGCAATGTTTGAGGGCTATGCTCATGGTTTCCGAGTTCGTTTTTCAAGGGATAGACCTTACAAGTTCTCAGTAGCTTCCAAGTCAGTTGGGTTTGAGATCTATAATGCAGGGAGAATTGTTGAGAAGGATATTGAGATGGCTTTTAGCCTTTGGAATTCTGGGGGTCCAAATTGGAGAAGAGAAGAAGTTGTTTATTATGATGAGCTTGAGAAAGAATGGACACTTGTGGGTAGAAATGGTAGGGCGGTGGTGCCACACTCTGGTGATCGCCGGAGCTACGCCACGGTGGCCCGAGAGGGTAGATCAGTTTTCGAGAGGTTATCGGGCCCTATTCATGATGGTAATAATCAAGAATTAAGCAGCATTTCAACTCGGTCAGCACCAGAGCAATCAAGACCTCAAATTGAGCCCCTTGTGGTCCAACGTAGCCATGCCGCACCACACGTAATGTGCCATGCATGTGGGGCCAACGGTCATTTTACCCGTTTTTGCACAGTGCTAAATCTGCCTAGGCTGTGGCCTTTCATGAAATTTAGCTCGTTCCTGAGCCCACCTGAAGAGGCTTGGGCCATTGCGGAGGTTGAGGCCTAGTTTCGCTGTGTTGGGTCTGCGCCACGGATTAGACAGGTTGTTTCTTTTTGGAGCTGATCAAGGATCTTTTTCCAAACTTCCAACCGAGACAAACGCCTGCCTCCTCGCATTCCACTCCATTTACCAACTCTGCTTCCTCCTCTGCTCCTCCCTCGACAAGCTCGCCTGTGTAGTGTTTGTCGCCGGTGCGGGCCTTGGTCGCATCCTCGCCGGAGTCGACCCGAATGGCCAACATCCAGATCAACCCTCTTCCCTTTGTTCCGCACAGGTTCTAGATACAGGAGGCGGCAAGAAGAATTGGGGTTTGCAGAGACATCCTCCCGCATCGTCCATGAAGACATGAAGATTGGGCGATTGCACCTATCCATCCGCACCCCAATGAGGTATTTTTTACCAATGTCCATGAGGTCCTCGAGGAGTTTCAGCAAGGAATGGAACAAGTAGGGTTTAGAGAAATCCGGCGCTGCCCTTTTGGTGAAGCATATTGATGCGGAGCATCCCACTTTCATCCCCATGTACACTCCGACTACTCTCCAAGCCCCAAGAGGACATATGACGAGACCTCGACCATACGCCATTGGGCACAAGGTGAACTCACTCCTCTTCGAACCGTCACTTTCCACATGTGAGACATGGCTACTACCTCATGCATGGACCTTGCATACACAGGTACAACAGAGACGACCATGGAGGATCCAAGGACCAAGGCCAAGCATGGAAGAGGAGAAGGAAGAAGAAGCAGGGACAAGCTTCTGAAAGCTCGGACCTTCCGGCCTGCCTGGAACTTCCGGCCCCCGGACCTCCCGGCCTGCCCGGAACCTCCGGCCCCTGGAGTCCAGACCAGCCCCGAGCGCGCCAACTCTCTGGTTAGCCTGGAACCTGTCCGGAACCTGGCCGGAACTTCCGGCCCCGCCCGGAACTTCCTGCCTGTCTACGCACAGTGTATTGGGACGAGCCCATGTACCCCTTCGCCCTCACTTACCCCTTCGTGCCTCTATACTATATATACTCCTCCGCCTCCTCCTAGTTAGGGTTAGCAAAGGATTAGCTCATTTGAGATAGAGCTTTGCTCATCCATACGGATCTCCTCCTCGTGAGAGACCGCGGCCTCTTCGGAGAAGATCCACCATGGATTCAAGACCCCTTTACGGGAAGATCCCTTGTGGATTCAAGACCTCCTCTCGGAGATGAGCTACCGCCACTTGTATCGTCCTTTGTTGGATTTGGACCATGAATCTCTTTGTGTTCCTTGGATCTAGCACATGTGTGATCATATTCGTGTTGGTTGAGTGTTTCTCTCGTTTTCCCCCGTGATTTCCCTCGTGTTCTTCCGCGCGTTCTTCGTGTTCCTCGTAGGGATCCACTCCAAACGTGAAAGATCAGCCCCTAGGATTCCATCCTACATCGTCTTGGTATCAGAGCCATGTTGATCACGTTTTTGGAGCCCATACCCTTTGTTTTCTAGCTTGATTTTGTTGATTTCGTCCTAAATCCGAAAATCCCCACCAAAAATAGCCCCCAATTTTTTTTGTGATTTGTTGGTTTTGATGATGTTTTGTTGATTTTGATCCATGGATTCACTGTGTTATGAGTGGATCTAGCATTCCCCTTCTTTTCCCCCATTTCCATCCACGAAATCGTCTCAATTTTGCCCCGGGAAATCGTGTTTTTTCACCCCTGTTCTCAGATCTGGAATTTAGGGTTCGTCCCGGACGAAATTCCACGACCCCCGGAACTTCCGGCCTTCCTCGGAACTTCCGTCCTTACCTCGGAACTTCCGGGCTAAATAGAGAATTTACCCAAAGTCCCCAGACTTTTTCCGCGACCCCCGGAACTTCCGGCACCCCCGGAACTTCCGGAGCTCGGAACTTCCGGCCCTAACCCCGGAACTTCCGGCCTAACCAGAAACTTTCCCCGAAATTTCAGCATAAGCCTTCTTCACCTTTTTCATCATAACTTTTTGCTCCGAACTCCGATTTGAGTGTTCTTTGGCTCGTTTTGAAGATATCGACGTGCCAGAGATCCTTACATTGGTTTTACCACCTTTTGACTCCATCAAAATTTTGGAACTTTGGCATCTTTGCCTAGGCCTTCCACCATAACATGTGCATTGCCACCACCGACTTCCGCAACCTAACCCATTTTGTTCACCATAGCTTTTGAGGTTGTTTGATTAGTGACTTGAGTCTCCTAAGGTGTTTAGACTACTTAGGGACGGTTGCTTCTTCATCAACCACCACCATAACTTCCGCATAGGCTTGTCCACCATGCACTTCTGCCACCCCAACTTAACCCAATTTTGTTATGTTGAGAGTTGTGTCTCCTAAGGTGTTTCGGCTACTTAGGGACGTGCTTTCAACTTTGAATCCGTGTATAGCCCATCATACGCTTCCACCACGATAACCCGGTCAACTTCGGCTACTTGGGTTTCCACCAATACTTTCGCTTTGCCAAGTGCAAATCACCACCGCATTCCTGCTACCACCATTTTGACATTTGACATTTGAGATTTTGAGTTTGCGGTTTTTCCGTTTCCTAAGGTGTTTCGTCTACTTAGGAACGAGTCTCCATCATCTTGGTTTCCACATCAAGAACGCCGCCACTCATCATCGCCTCGGACGGTAACCTCCATATCATCTTGGTATCGTGGTATCCCTCCTTTGTATATTCCCCTTGCCATTGCATTGTTAACCCCTAGCCCATTTTGCGTTACTTACCTATCGAGACTAGCCATTTGAGTATTGCCGGCAATGTTACTTGTGCACATTAGTGATCATACTTCCCATAGCATACATACCATATCATCGTGGTGCATATATTGCTATCATATCTTGTGTCACAAGTTTGTTCCTGCATATACACAATTGCTATCTTGGTTTGTGCATTGTGCAAAATTGGCCATACAAAAAAAAGAATAAGCTTTTAAGCAAAGAAAAAGAGAGACCAAAGAAGCTTGTAAGCAAGTGCCATAGCATCATACCACATTGCACATAAGATTGTCATATCCGATCATCTTGGATAATCTTGAGAGAAACACCGGGAACCATACATACATAGCATACTTGGGATAGAAGTTTATCCATTTGCATCTTATAGGTTGTGCACAAGTGTCGTATCCGCCTATTGAGCAATCGTGCTAGCGTCTCTCTTGAGTTGTGCAACACGAGCATTTTCCATGGATTCCACATTTTGTGCTCATTCCTTGGTTGCATGACCCCATTTATCTATCCGTGTGTGTGTTTCCGTGTGTCATTCATTGCTATTGGTCTACTTGTTTCACTTGCGAATTTGTGAATCTCTTTCAACATTATTGACTCTTGCTAACATTTTGCATCAAATTTCTGTGCCACTATTCTCACTGAGCTCCACCCAAAGCCTTACTTGTGTAGGTGTGAGAACAGACAAGAATTGGTACCAATTGTGTTATTTCCTTGTTACACATTTGAGTGATCATTGATCCATCTTCAACATTGGTCAAGGTACACTTGGTATAGTTCTTCTCTTTCTCCCAGTCATATTTGCTCGAGTCTTGTGATGGATAGGCAAGGCATTTCCTCTCCGGTCTACGACAACAATGACGGTGTGAACAACTACATCTCCAAAGCGTCCATCTTCGATCTACAACGACAAATGCAAGGCACACAATCAAGATTGCGAGAGCGCATCGAGAACATCTCCATTGATATTTTTCACTCCGAAGCAAGGAAAAGGAACTACATCGACAAGAAGCTTTCCGCACATAAAGAGGAGCAAGATGCAAAGATGGAGGAGATTAGAGCCTTGATCAAGTCTTCTTCCACTTCTTCATCTTCAAGGTGGCGACATTCAAGCCACAAGTCTTCGGAGCGCGGCAACGATGCAAGTGCAAATCTTCCTCGTCCACATCTACATGGCGACCACCATCACGTTCGTGATCCACATCGTCATGAAGGGCAAGTCACCTCCAAGCATCATGTGCACGACGACGACGAACGACATCGAGCTCAAGCACGACAATGACACCATCATCATGAAGATGCTCCACAAGCGCAAATGCACAAGTCCCAACAAGACCTACTTCACGCCAAGTCCAAGCTTCATGAGCAAAAGAGAAGACCGCGAGACGACCACCACCAAGACGGCGCTATGGCTAGCACCACCACTTCGGCATCTTCGCCAAGTGCTATCAAGGCATCTTTGCCTTTGGACGTACGACATCTTCGCCTACTTCCCACGTGTACGCCTACATCAACTTCATCAAGTCCAAGGCGACTACCTATGAGCAAGGGTGACACTTCCATCTTCGGAAGCCCCCCAAGGAAGATGGCCGAGCATGGGAAACACCCTTCGGTCATGGAGACGAGCTATGAGGTGCCACGTCATATGGGCCTCCCATGCCAATACGGTGATAAGACGGTCGAGCAAGGGCCATCCCCTTCGACCACGGCGACGAGCGCGAGCCTCTTCAACAACATGACGATGGCGCCCATATTGGACTCATACTCCGAGTCAAGCTACGCAACCACGCATGGAGACATTTGCACCTACGCCTCTCCGACACCCACATATGAAGAGATGTCCCAAGTGCCATGTGAGGAGAGCCACCACCACGTGAGTGACATGAGTGACTCCACCATATGTGACATTGAGAGCATTTCCTATGAGAGGATGAGTGTGACCACCACTAGCCCCACACATGAGAGCATGCCACACATCCTATGTGAGGTTGAGAGCCATTTGAGTGACTCCACCAACCATATGAGTGAGAGCATCATACTGGGAGTGAGTGAGCCACAACACTTAGTGAGTGAGGTAGTTGACAGGGCATGTGAGGCCACTTTGATTTTTAACGACTTAACCTCTACTCCTAGTGTGTTTTCTTCTTTGGTGCTAGGTCTCCTACATGACGACATACCTATCCTCGATGAGTCCATCCCTCCTTTTGAGACGACGATGGCCATGATGGACAATGATGCACCCCCACATGGTTCCATCAAGATGAAGATGAAATTGAGTGGATCTTCAACACCTCACCTACAACACATGAGCGATGCTCCAAAGGTAACATAGGTGATGGTGCTTCTCTTGTCCCACTAGTGGACTCTCTTGACATCGATTGCTCCCATGATGTTGACCCACCTATTCCCATGCTTCATGATAGTGAGACTTCTTCATGCCTTGACTTGCCTATTTATGATGAATATGATGATGAGCATGTTGAGTTGCCTAGTTGTGATGCTATGCTCCATAGGATATCATGTGCAAATTCTATTGGTCGCATCATGTTTGACAATCCATTAAACTTGTCATATGCTATGAGTGAGATCTCCCATATTGTTTCATTACAATCTCAACATTGTAACTATGCATGCTCCATTAAAATAAATCCCATTTGCACTTATGGCATAGATGACGAGATGATGGTCATTGGCTTTTGCTTCTCTTGTGATGATATTGCCATGCTTCCTTTACATGATTTGCGGAATTCATCTACTATGTCATGCCATGATCACATTGTTCCAAATATGCTATGTTTTGGATGTTTTCAATATTCTCCATGTGATGTTTCCATAAATGCTCATGAGGATACCACCATAGTTTCCTCATACATATTAGGAGATCCTGATGCATTTCATACCTTGCATGATTCTCATAAGTGCGTGCACCATATGCATTCCATGAATAATAGTGCTCTAGATATTTCTCATGATGCATTACACAATTTGAGTCTCCATTATGACATGCATAACAACAAACCTCTCATGATGGATGGCATGTTTCTATATCGTGCATCTCATTTATTTGAGCATTGGATATTTTGTGCTAACCGACACATGCACGTGCGCATCATGATGGATGATGTGTACATATACCACGCACACGCAATTTTTCCTTTGCCTTTGTTTTGTGTAGGTAATCATGTATACTTGTCAACCTCTCAATCCCAAGAGTTAACAAAACGAGCTCTTGAGAGCAACGATGCTTTGGGATCCCGTGGACTATCCTTACCACTGTTCCCTTCGGGCAAGGACTACGCGCATCTCTTCTACTTGGCTCTCACGTGGCTATGGGCTATTTACCACTTGTCACCTTATGCCCATACTATTGTGTTCACTTTGCATGTTATGCTTGCTCCTATGCCTTTGCCATGCAATTGTGACCCTTGCTTGCATATACCCATGATTCACCATTATGCTACTTCTATGTGTATTTGCATGCTTGGTGGAGATCCTTGTTGCTATTGCCATGCTTATCATGTGCTCCATGCTATTGATGCTTGTTGTGTTGGGAGAGTCATGATGACCCATTGCTATTTACATATGGTCTCTCGCCAATACATTGATGATATTTTTCTCATATCTTGCTTTCATGCTTGTGATATGTCATGTGCATTATTCATGCCCGCCATTTGCACACATGACATGCTTGCCATGATTCCCTTTAGTATGTTGCATCTTTGTACTACTAGCTTGCTTGACTTGATCGCTATGATTTCTTGCTATGTTGCATCACCCATGTTCCACTCTTACTCGCTTTCTTGGGTTGATGACATATATGTTCATGCCTCTCACTTGATTTGTCTTGATCATTGTCTCTTGTCTCCACTAGTTGCATATCTCATATCACCTTGTGTTGAGTGCCAACTTGCTATGCTTATTGATCTTGGAGACTTGGACACCTTGCTTGTGATGCATGCTTGTTTGATTGAGCCTCTTGTATTTGGTTGTTCTTGCATCATATGTCTCCATACTATGAAATGCTCCCTTGTACCTTCTTATGATGAGCATGATGCATACACTTGTTGGGTATCTTACCACTCGAATGATAGGTTTTGCATTTCTGCTAACCTCATTTGTTTGTCCGAGTGTTTGTCATGTTCTTTCATTTTGGAGGATTCACAAGGCAGTGCCATTAATCGACAACTTGGTCATGAGAAGGCATACACGATGTGTGACACCAACATTTTTGACATTCTCATAAAGGTGAACTCCTTCTCTTTGAGCCATCCTCAAATACGCATATTAGGTGGGTCACTCTTTCATTATTGTTTCCTTCTTGTTGTCTACATGATACATCTCGCGGACGGAGGAGCGGCATTGGAGATTGGCTCTATAGACCTTCACATTGAGGAGCGCTCGCACTTATTTGATGCACCTTCAAACCTCCACTCTTGCCACGACATCGAGCATTGGTATACCACCATCTCCATATTTGTTGTTTGTGCTCATACATGGCATGCTCGATGGACATATCATACTCACCACAAGTTTGCACCCTATGCATGGATTGACTCACATTATGATTGCCTTATTGCATCTTGTATTCCCATGTCATCCATGATATATGAGCTTGTGCACTTCCTTAGAAAATTTGTTGTGATCTTCCTTGATGGCATATTCATACATCATATTGCCCATCATCAATTACATGACAACATAATCACATTGAGCACCAATTACCATGTTCATGCTCTTGATAAACCATCCCATTATGACATCATTTGCACAATGGTAGAATTTGTCGCTTTGTGCATCATGCTAATTACCCCATGAATGCTTTGCATATCATTCTAGATCATCTTGATAAGCATCATGTGTCTTGCCACGCACTATCTTGCCGCACGGTCTCATTCTTACATGATGGACATTTTCTGTGCACTAACCATTGTATTTCCGAGTGTCGCTTGTGTTTGCTCATTTTGCATGTACCACATATCGGAGACACCTTGGAGTACTTGGATTGCGTCATGCCTTCAACTCCGTCCACGACAACCGTTTCCATGGTGATGAGGATCACGATCCGGGGTCGGATCTTTTCCAAGGGGGGGGGGGAGATGATGCGGAGCATCCCACGTTCATCCCCATGTACACTCCGACTACTCTCCAAGCCCCAAGAGGACATATGACGAGACCTCGACCATACGCCATTGGGCACAAGGTGAACTCACTCCTCTTCGAAATATCACTTTCCACATGTGAGACATGGCTACTACCTCATGCATGGACCTTGCATACACTCAGGTACAACAGAGACGACCATGGAGGATCCAAGGACCAAGTCCAAGCATGGAAGAGGAGAAGGAAGAAGAAGCAGGGACAAGCTTATAGAAAGCCCGGACCTTCCGGCCTGCCTGGAACCTCTGGCCCCCGGACCTTCCGGCCTTCCCGGAACCTCCGGCCCCTGGAGTCCAGACCAGCCCCGAGTGCGCCAACTCTCTGGTTAGCCTGGAACCCGGCCGAAACCTGCCTGGAACTTCTGGCCTATGTGCGCACAGTGTATTGGGTCGAGCCCATGTACCCCTTCGCCCTCACTTACCCCTTCGTGGCTCTATACTATATATACTCCTCCACCTCCTCCTAGTTAGGGTTAGCAAAGGATTAGCTCATTTGAGATAGAGCTTTGCTCATCCATACGGATCTCCTCCTTGTGAGAGACCGCGGCCTCTTCGGAGAAGATCCACCATGGATTCAAGACCCCTTTACGGGAAGATCCCTTGGGGATTCAAGACCTCCTCTCGAAGATGAGCTACCGCCACTTGTATCATCCTTTGTTGGATTTGGACCGTGAATATCTTTGTGTTCCTTGGATCTAGCACATGTGTGATCATATCCGTGTTGGTTGATTGTTTCTCTTGTTTTCCCCCGTGATTTCCCTCGTGTTCTTCCGCGCGTTCTTCGTGTTCCTCATAGGGATCCACTCCAAACGTGAAAGATCGGCCCCTAGGGTTCCGCCCTACATCACGTATGTTCAGTTTGCGCATGTCCGTGATCGTGGTAGGCTCATTCGGCAGAGTCCACACGCTTTTGGTGATGTTTTTATTTCCTTCTCTAAGCATAACGAGGGCAGAAATTGGCGTCGAGTGCATTTCAATAGGACTTGTTGGCTGCTATTTGTCGGGATCCCTTTTGATTTCTGCAATACAGAGGATGTGGCTGCAGCAATCTCCAAGTGGGGCAGAATCATAAGTTGGGAAAGAGAGGATGCACTGAGAGGAATGATTTTGGTCAAAGCTACGGTCACTGATCTTATTGATATACCTAAAAGCATCAGATGGTCAGAGGGAGAACACTTTGAAGAAGAATCATGGACTAGTTCTGTGGAGGTTTTGCTTGAGGAAATGTTGGGTGGGGGACCTGCTGATGAGTACCCTATTCCACCAGATGGTGTTGACCCACACCCAGTGCCCCAGCATGCAAATGACTTTCCTGGTTTTCAGCCTCTGCTTGTGCACAATATACATGCTCAGAATGAAGACTGAGATGCTTGGGAAGAACAGGAAGAGCAGGAACAACATTGGGCTTTCCATCAGCCAAACCCTGAGGTTCCAATGCAGCAGCAAGTGGAAATCCCAGTGATGCCTGATGATGGGGCTCCTAATAGCAGCATCACTACAACTGTTTCTTTGTCTGATGGGATTTTCTCCATTACACACTCTGCTAGTGAAGAAGTTAATCAACGGCTCAACCAATGAGCATGGGCCTTCTCAATATTGCTTTGGCTTATAATGCTGAGGAAGAGGAAGTAGATTTGCAAGTGACTGGCAACAATGCTGAGAATGTTCAACCTCAAATTGTGGCAGGGAAGGTTAATAATGTAATTAAAGTTGGCCCAGAGAAGAATAGCAATCAACCCGACCTTGCAGTTATTCCCAAGGAGGGGGGACAAACATCTGCTGACAATCATGGTTTGCAGATGATAGTCTCTAGCAATAGTGAAGGCACTGAACATTATCAAGCTGTAAGGACAGCCTCTAAGGGAACACCTGTTGCACAAAACCTGGATGTGGCTACAAAAGATAAAGGACAAGAGAATGTCCCAATTCCTCAAGTGGTCACATCTTCTAACATCAACAGGAAAGTTATTTCACATGATTTTAATCACATGTTTGATTTATAGTCAATTGCTGAATCTCATGCTTTGGAAGTTATTGATGGTGCTCACTTAATCTCTGAAGAAGGGCTTGGCCTTTGGATACAACACTTTGCACCAGCAACTCAGGGAGATACAAACACTTTCAAAATTGACATTGTTGTAAGTTGGTTTAATTTCATAATACACCTATTGTTGACTCGTGATAAATTTGGGTGGACAATGCATTTGTTGAAGTCTGAATTGTGGAAACTTCTGACTGCAAATTGTGATTCTGAAGATACTATGTTATTTCATATTCCTAATGAATGTGCTACCTCTCAGGCCCCCATTTGTAAGGACATTATGCTAGGTGTGGGTAAGGAAAATGAAGGAATTAGTCTAACTGCTCACTCTTCAAGTGGAGCTGGCAGTCCTTTAAAGCAGGTGTCTCCCAACAAAGTTGTGTTGCTGCCAATGGGAGAAGCTATCTCCAGGAAAAGGAGGGAGAAAGAACCTCTGGTTGAAACTGAGGTAAGAAGAAGTGACAGGATTAGGAAAGATAATAATGGATATAGAATAAAATCTTGTGATGCTAAATCCTGCTTGCCATGTAATGCTATACCTCCTGTTCTTCCAAATAAAGTGGTTAAGAACCTGACAAAATCTTTCTGCAAGGTGGCTGAGGATGAACTTCATGAGAAGTTGTCCAAGAAGCCCAAAAATAAAGGACAGGAAGAGGTGGCCAAGGTGTCCAAGGCTACATGAGAGATTGCCCATTCCAAGATAAATTGAAGATGATCATGTCCCTTAGTACATGTCAAAGTGCTAGAATGCTGATTTACACTTCTGTGTGGATTGTCTGTTTTATGTTTGCGATGATGTTTAAAATAAGACAATGTAAGCTGATGGATGTGTGCCTAAAGTGGCCCCTTTTGTTAGTTGGTACCTATCTGCTATGTATGGCTTCTGGATTGGGTGTCTCAATGAAAGTGATGGTATTGATTAGCTAAATTTTGTAAACAGTTCTAGTTATCTTTGGTTGCACTATGATGCTGATGGTATGGTTTGCACCTGTGAATTTTGGGTGACAGCCAGTTGTTATCCTAAGCTTGAGCATTGTTATTTACAGTTCAAAACTTTCACAGCCTGTGGCACTTAGCAAGGGATGGTCTTTGGTACAAGTTTTGGAAACCAATTGTTTTACAATGAATAACAACAGATCCTAGAATATTTTAAACTGGAATGTTAGAGGGATTAATGCTTCAGATAAGTGGCTAGCAATTAGACAGAAAGTTGAAGAAAGTGTTTCTGGGATTATATGCATCCAAGAAACAAAGAGAGAGACTTTTGACCTGGCCTATATTCAAAACTTCTGTCCTATGAGATTTAATAAATTTGAATACCTTCCCTCCATTGGGGCCTCTGGAGGCATTCTAACTGCTTGGAATGGAGCTCTGTTCTCAGGTGAAATAATTTTTCAGAACAAATTCTCCTTGTCAATTCAATTTACTTGCAACTCATATTCCAAGACTTGGATTCTCACAAATATCTATGGACCTTGCAACCATGAGGATAAGATTGAGTTTATTGACTAGTTTGGCAACATTCAAATGCCTATTAATGTGGATTGGATTATAATGGGAGACTTCAACTTCATTAGATCACGTGAAGATAGAAATGGACCTGGAGGAGATGTCAATGAAAGGCTTTTGTTTAATGAAGCTATAATCAATCTTGGGCTGATTGAACTTCCACTGAAAGGAAGGCAATTTAGTTGGAGCAACATGCAGGACAATCCACTGCTTGAGAAGTTGGACTGGTTTTTTTACTTCAGCTGCTTGGATGACCAGTTATCCAGATTCTACTGCCCTGCCCTGGGCAAAACCTATTTTAGATCATTTGTCATGTATGATTAAAATTGGCACAACTATTCCAAAATCCAAGGTCTTTAGATTTTAGAACTACTGGCTCAAACACGGCTCTTTCAAGCAAGTGGTCCAGGCTGCATGGAACATTCCCGTGGGTTTCATAGATTATGCTAAGAAGATCAATGCTAAGTTTAAAAACCTGAGAAGAGCTCTAAAATTGTGGGCCAAAATCTTGTCATGCCTGAAGAAGCAGATTGAAGAATTAAATGCATGTATCTTTCTATGGGACTTTATTGAGGAATACAGGGACTTATCTATCTTTGAAAGCAATTGTAAAACCATACTTAAGGGTTTCTTGCTAACAGTGCTCAACAATCAGATAATCTACTGGAAACAGAGAGGCAAAATCAAAGGAGTTAAATTTGGGGATGAAAACACAAAATTATTTCACATAAAAGCTACCATCAATCACAGGCATAATAAAATTGCAATGCTGCTAAATGAGGATCAAGTTGAAGTTACTGATCATGAAGGAAAAGCTGCCATTCTATGGGAGGCATTCAAAAATAGATTGGGTCAATCTACTGGACATATAATGCATTTTGATTTAAATGACCTCTATGATCACCCAGTAGACCCTCAAGTGTTCTTGGACCTGGAAAAACCTTTTACTCAAGAGAAAATTGATGATGTGGTAGAAAACCTGCCAACTGATAAATCTCTAGGTCCTGATGGTTTTAATAATGAGTTCATCAAAAATTCCTGGGATATTATAAAGGGGGATGTTACTGACCTTATCATGGCCTTCCATGCTGGTAATGTGGACCTGGAAATCATAAACACTTCTTTTATCACTCTGATTCCCAAAAAGGTATAGTACCACTGTCCCCAAATGACTTCAGACCAACTTCTTTGCTCAATGGTGTGCTTAAAATCATCACAAAACTGTTGGCCAACATACTGTAGAAAGTGATTCTAAAAATGGTGCACATTAACCAGTATGGTTTCCTCAAAGACAAAGTGATCCAAGATTGTCTAGGGTGGGCTTATGAGTATATTCATCAATGCCATAAATCAAAGGAAGAAATGTTAGTAATTAAATTGGACTTTGAAAAAGTCTTTGACACAATTGAGCATCAAGCAATCATTGACATTTTTAGAGCAAAGGGGTTTGGTGAAAAATGGATTTCTTGGATGCAACTATTGTTCTCATCTGCATCTTCGGTTGTCATGTTAAATGGAGTGCCTGGAAAGAAATTATATATCAGAAGAGGAGTAAGATAGGGTGATCCATATTCCCCCCTAATTTTTGTGCTGGTTACTGATCTTTTGCAATCTATACTAAACAAAGCCATGAGATTGAATCTAATCACTCTACCACTTCAAGTAAACTCTTGCCTTGATTTTCCAATAGTTCAATATGCTGATGACACTTTGGTTATTATGCAAGAAGATGCTAGAGAGCTCATTTGCCTCAAAGCATTACTAAACACATTTGCTTCATCAACTGGTCTTAAAGTCAATTGTGGTAAATCAATCATGGTGCGTGTCAATATTGCTGAAGAGAGAGTAGATCTTTTTACAAACACTCTCCAATGTACTAGAGGGCATTTTCCTTTCACTTACCTGGGTCTGCCATTGGGAATTTACAAACCAACTGTGGAACCATGCTTACCTATTGTCAATAGAATTACTAAAAGACTGGCTGGAATTTCATCTTTCATGACTCGGGCAGGAAGGCTACTTCTGGTTAAATCAGTGCTTACATCTCTTTCAATTCTTTTCATGACCTCCTTGGACATTCCTATCACAATTAAGACGCGGATTATAAAATACTTAAGGCACTGTCTTTGGAAAAGTCCTGATATGGAAGACAGAAGACCTGCAATGGTAGCTTGGCACACTATCTGTAGGCCAAAAAACCAAGGAGGGTTAGGTGTCTTAGACATCTACACTCACAACAAAACACTACTCATGAAAAACCTACACAAGTTCTACAACAGACATGATATACCTTGGGTTAACCCAATTTTGGAGACTTATTGCAGTGACGGGAAGCTTCATGGAGACACAATGACAAGCTCCTTCTAGTGGAAATCAAATATGGCACTAATTGATCAGTTTAAAGCAAGTGCAAGATGTAATGGGGGATATGGGAAAAGTGCACTATTCTGGGATGACTTATGGCACCAAACAGTACTCAAACAAAAATTCCATCACTTGCATTCTTTTGTCAAGAACCCTGCAATAAATGTCCATCAAGTGGTTCATACTGAATACCTTCAGGACTTATTCTATTTACCACTGATAACACAATCTTATGATGAGTTCTTAGAAATGGAGGATATTTGCATATCTTTGAGGCAATCTGAGTTTTTGGATGCATTGGACACTTGGAGTTACATTTGGGGGAATGAATTTTATTCCTCCATCAAAGAATACAAGGATCTAATTGGACACAAGCAAACACCACCTCACTTCAATTGGATTTGAAAGAGCTCATGTCAACCAAAGCATAAAGTATTCTTCTGGATGTTGTTACATGACAGAGTCAACACAAGAAATCTGCTCAGGAGAAAGAGCTTTGAGCTTGAATCTTACAATTGTGAAATAAGGGACTGTCAACAGGAGGAAACATTGCATCATCTTTTTGGGGGATGTCCATTTGCGCAGCAATGCTGGTATTTTATTTGTCCCACAAGAACACCAAATCTTTCAGTATTAGAAGCGTTCCAAGACCAAAAGGATAAGCTCAACTACCCCTTCTTTATGGAGATCATTATTCTTGGATCATGGGCCATTTGGATTACCAGAAACAATAAGATATTTGAAAATATTGCTCCCTCATTTCAAGGTTGGAAGATCATTTTCAAGGATGAACTGAAACTACTCAAGCACAGGATGAAGCAGAAATTTGACAGGCAGTTCTCTGTATGGTTGGATGCACTGTTGTAATTTTCCTTTTCTTCTTAGGTTTTTCTAATTCTATAGGTTTGTTTCCTTAGTTTTCTTTTCTTTGTCCCTAGTTTTCTTTTTTAGTTTTTCTTTTGTATTTCCTTTTTGCTTTCTTTAGTGGGGGCTTAGCTCAAGCGCCTCACAGAACTTATGTTGCTTTAATTTTTTAATAAAAGTTGCAGTGGGGTTTTTACCCTACTGTTTATAGTCAAAAAAGCCTCAAATTTAGACAAACGAACACCTTTCTTGAGAATGAAACACGTACAACCGAACACCCGAAAGTACTTGAGGTTGGGCTAGTTACCGGTAAGAATATCATATGGAGTCTTGTTCAAGCCCTTGCGGAGATAGACCGGATTTGATGCATGACAAGCAGTGTTGATGGCTTCCGCCCAAAAGTTGTAGGGAGACTTGAACTCCGCGATCATGGTCCTTGCCGCGTCCATCAACGTTCGGTTATTCCTCTCCGCTACACCATTTTGCTAAGGGGTGTAAGGTGCAGAATATTAATGTTTGATCCCCTCATCACTAAGAAACTCATCCAAGGTGTAGTTCTTGAACCTGGTGCCATTGTCACTTCTTATTGTCAAGATCTTTGCATTGTGTTGACGCTGAGCTTCATTTGCAAAGTCGATGACGGTTTGTTGAGTCTCAATCTTCCTCTTGAAGAAATATACCCAAGTGTATCTTGAATAATCATCCACAATCACCAAGCAATACTTCCTACCCCCAAGACTATCAAAGGATGGAGTCCCAAAGAGATCCAAGTGAAGGAGCTCCAAGGGTCTCTTCGAGTAGATGATAGTCGTGGGAGGGTGAGCCTTCTCATGTAGTTTTCCTTTGATACAAGCACTGCAAGCACGATCTTTGGCAAAACTAACATTTGTTAGTCCACGGACATGGTCCCCCTTGAGAAGACTTTGCAAAGATCTCATATTGACGTGGGCTAAACAGCGATGCCAAAGCCATCCCACGTCAACTTTAGCCATTAGGCATGTCACGGTCTTAGTGGGTCTCTTCGAAAAGTTAACCACATAAAGACCGTTCTCGACATGCCCAACAAAGGCTACTTTAAGAGTCTTGCTCCACAAGAGGGCCACGGTATCAATATCAAAGAAAGTGGCAAAGCCCATGATTGCAAGTTGACGGACGGAAAGTAAATTGTATGTAAGGGACTCAACAAGCATGACTTTCTCGATCATGAGATCATGAGAAATGACAACATTGCCAAGACCCAATACCTTAGAAGACGAGGCATCACCCCACTCGACATTTGCGGACATAGATGAGACCTTGTGCACGTCCACCACCAAGTCCTTGCTTCCGGTCATATGATTTGTGGCTCCACTATTCGATCAACCATGATCCCCCACCAGAAGCAAACACCTACAAGAGATAAATGATTGGTTTTAGGTACCCATTTAGTAATGGGTCCTTTGATGTTAGTAACAAGGGTCTTAGGAACCAAAATAGACCACTAAATGTACTCATAAGGAGAACCAACAAATTTGGCATAAACATGCCCATCACTAGCACGGTATAGCACATAAGAAGGGTTAAAGTCACCGGCTTTGTTGGAAGGAGTGGCAATGCCCTTCTTGACACCACCACCCTTCACATTGTTCTTCTTCTTCTCCTTAGGATCACCCTCTCCCTCCTTCACGAAAGTTTGCTTGAGAGGAAGAGGTTGTTTGGCCTCGTCATTCTTCTTCTTGTTCTTGGAATCAGGTGCAAACCCAATTCCCTCCTTGCCCACAACTTCCTTTTGATTGCTCAAAAGAACGTTGAGGCTCTTATCACCTTGTATGAAAGACACAAGGCCTTTCTCAAGTTGCTCCTTCAACTTGGCATTCTCCTCCACAAGATGCACATGCTCACAACACGGGTTAGTAGCATTTGCATTATCAATTAAGACAATATGAGAAAAAGTAGCTTTCTCCTTGGTTAGCTTCACTTGGAGTTGATCATGAGACTCCTTGAGGCTAGCATGAGCACCCTTCAAGGCCTTGTGAGCCTTGTCAAGTATCTCAAACTCCTCCTTGAGTCTAGCATGGTCAACCCCAAGTTTAGCCTTCTCGGAATTGAGCACACAAGATACAACAAGAGCATAGTCAAGATATTTCTTTAATTTAACATGATCATCATTGTGTGACTCCTCAAGAGCCAAACGATGACCAAACTCTTCCTCAAGCGCATTAGAGAGATCCGATATCTCATCGGAATAGTCACGACTATGTCCTTCCATCTAAGAGATGGTTTCTTCCTGAGCCTCGATCATGTCATTGGCTTCACCAAGTTGTTCCAAGAGAGCAACAAAGTGCTTCTTGGATTTACCCTTGAGCATACTCATAAAAGACTCAAATTCATTTACTTCCTCATTAGACCCCTCACTTTCATTAATGCAACCCGTTAAGGAAGGACTAGTAGTGATGGCAGTTTTGATGTTGGGGGTTACCTTGTTGGTGGCTTTGGCCATGAGGCACTTGGCGGTGATGTTCTCATTGGGTGAGTCGAAGAGGGACACCCATGGAGTTGTGGCAATGGCAGCGGATTCCATGACCATTGCCTCACTGTATTCATCATCATCATCCTCATTGTACTCTTCTTGAGCCACCAACCCCTTGGGAGGAGTCTTCTTGGTGAAGTTGTTCTTGTTGGGGAAGGACTTGGCTTTGTCTTTTCGGATAAGCTTGCCACCATTGTCTTCCCGCTTCTCGTAAGGGCACTTCCCAACAAAGTGGATCACATTGCCACAATTGTAGCATGTTCTCACACGTTGCTTGCCCTTGGTGCCACTTGAGTTGTTCTTGTTGAAGTTGGGCCTTGAGTTCTTCTTTCTCCAAAATTTCCTGGAAGCGAGAGCCATGTGCTCATGATAATCATATTTTGTATCTTCGGGATTACCCACCTCCTCTTCATCTTCATCCTCTTATTCTACACTAGCCTTGGCCTTCAAAGAAAGGTTGGGTTTCTTCACCCATTGAGAGCACATCACCACATTGTCGGCGGTCTTGTCCAAGATTCTCATAGCAACAAACTCATCCAACACTTCACTTGAGGACAAGGTATGAAAGTCCGTCCTTTAACAGATGATGGATGACATGGCCTTGTGGTAGGGCATCATGGACTTGAGAAACTTGCGCTTGATCCAATTGTCATCTGTATCCTTGTGCCCATGATTTCGGAGTGAGACCGCGAGAGTGGTTAATCTTCGGTAGAGCTCATGAGGTTCTTCATCTTCATTCATCACAAACTCATTGTCTTCATCTTGCACCACTTCATAGTTGGAGCATTGAATGCTTGCGCTTCCCTTGTAAATGGAAACCACATGTTTCCATGCTTACTTGGCCACGGTGAAAGGTCGGAGATGCGCAATATCTTCGGGTGGAATTGCATCTTGAATAATGAAGAGAGCGGACTCGTTGAATTGATGATCCGCGGCTTCTCAAGGAGTGAGGTTGCTTGGGTCATGCGGGTAGAAACCTTGCTCAATAATTCTCCAAAGGTTAGTAGAACTATGATTAAGATGACGTTTAAACCATAGACCCAAGAAGCAAAATCCTCATTTTTCACAAACTTAGGAGGAGGACCAACATGATTCAAATGAGTGGAGGGAACCGGTCCTCCATAAGTAAGAGGTGGTTCAACATGGGCAAAGATGTTGTTTCCACTTCTACCACTAGGCAAAGGAATTTTATCACTAGAAGCTTCCCCCTTATCGGATTTAGCATCCGTCACCTTGGTAGCGGGATCGACCACTTCCAACGGTGTGGTGGATAACTTAAGACCATCAAGAAACTCCTTGAACATGCCTTTGACCTGATTCGTCATCAAGATTTTCAATGTGTCCAAAGCCGCATTGAATTCCTCACATGATACCGAGGATCCCCCATCGGCTGTAGACGAGGATGAATTCACACCGGGGTGCTCCTCCTCACCGTCTACGGTGGCAACTATACTCTTTGGACTGTAAAGTCCTTAATAAAGAGACGAGACTTCGATACCAATTGAAAGGATCGATTAGTTGACTAGAGGGGGGTGAATAGGCAACTAACAATTTTTAGCTTTTCTTTACCAAATTAAACTTTGCATCAAAGTAGGTTGTCTAGATATGTAACTAGGTGAGCAACCTATATGATGCAATAACAACAAGCACACAAGCAAGCAAGGATATAACACAATATAAGCTTGCACAAGTAAAGGTGAGAGATAACCAAGAGAGGAGTCGGTGGAGACGAGGATGTGTTACCGAAGTTCCTTCCCTTTGAGAGGAAGTACGTCTCCGTTGGAGCAGTGTGGATGCACAATGCTCCCTAAGAAGC
The DNA here is from genome assembly GCF_018294505.1 of Triticum aestivum. NCBI lineage: Eukaryota > Viridiplantae > Streptophyta > Magnoliopsida > Poales > Poaceae > Triticum > Triticum aestivum. The sequence continues at coordinate 538,541,044 of NC_057798.1, forward strand.
CACTAGGGCCACCGTATTATTCTCATGCCCTCACACAATGCGAGATGCCGTGATTCCACTATTGGTGCCCTTTGAGGAGGCAACCGAACCTTTACAAACAAGGTTGGGGCAATCTCCACAACATAATTGGAGGTTCCCAACGACACCACAAAGCTTCAACACAATGGAATATGGCTCCGCAGTGACCTCAACATACTAGGGTGCTCAAACACCCAAGAGTAACAAGATCCGCAAGGGATTAGTGGGGGGAATCAAATTTCTCTTGGTGGAAGTGTAGATCCGGGCCTTCTCAACCAATCCCTAGAGATCAACAAGTTTGATTGGCTAGGGAGAGAGATCGGGCGAAAATGGAGCTTGGAGCAACAATGAAGCTTAGGGATGGAAGAGATGGTCAACTTGGAGAAGAAGACCCCCTTATATAGTGAGAGGAAAAATCCAATCGTTACCCAGTTACTCAGTCCGGGACATGCGGTACTAGTGCAGAACCATGCGGTAGTACCGCAAGGCACTACAGTACTACTGCATGCGCGGCAGGAGCCAGACGAGGCCTTGTTGCATTGAAGCAATGAGCACTAGAACCGCCGGAGCGGTACTACCGCGCGCCCTTCCGGTACTACCGCAAGACAGGATTTGTCTAGGCTGGGAAGGCACGGACTAATAAAATTACATCCGTGGCTACTTCCACTGAGTTTCAATCTGCGCAAAAATCTGACACGGTACAACCACATGCAGGGAGCGGTACTACCGCGTAGGGTGCGGATGTAAAAATTACTTCTGCTCCAACTACCGCGTGTGTCACTATGCTGGGCTAGAGGCCATGGTACTACCGCCCCTGAGGAGCGGTACTACCACGTAACTGTACTACCGCATCCCTGGCCGGGGACTACCGTGGGCCACTGCGTTACTACTGCTCCCTTGAGCAGTACTACCGCATGCCACAACACAATATCACTCGAAGTCCTTCATTTTGCAAAGACACGGATAAACGGTTGGTGCTCCAAATAAGCAAAGAAAGGTGGTGCAAAGGAACTGACGTGTATGTGTTGATTCCACCATAACCTTTCCGACACGGACCGCCTCTTAATAGTACGGCTTTCCTACGACTCAAATCCATCATAAAGAAATGTAGAGAAACGCCGTCTTCACTTCGGCTCCGAGGGGCAACGAATCGTCTGGTGCCTAGACATGAGATATCTGAAATGCTCAATGCACACGATTAGTCTGCAAAGGCATTGTCATCAATCACCAAAACCACATAGGGAGAAATATGCCCTTACAAATAGGAATCCTAATATTTTGTGCTCCCATGATAATCACCCTCAAGGGTGGAGCCAGAAAATTTGGCCAATGGTTTCACTCGTTACGTCATTGTGAGAATTTGGTATGAATCAACTAAGTGTATAGTCCGGTTTCGTATCATTTTACTACTAGAGTATAAGGCTCAAAGATAACATAGTAAATAAAAAAAATACAATATCACATATAGTTGTTATTGTAGTACCAAAATAGTTTTATAGATTCGGGCACAACTTCTAATCTTCCGAAAAACAATAAAAAAATGACAAGTCACTTTAGAACTATAAAATAAGTACCATAAAATTAAAGAAGCATGTAAAGTCACTCACATTTTAGAGAAAACATGTCATCATTATTAATTGTAACTAGAAGCATATCTTTCTTCACATGGCAAATTAAACTATCACTCATGAATTAATCAGCAATTTTATTGTACAATTTTTTCTAAATACCATTCATAATTGAAAAACATATGTCCACATATATGGAGGGAATGAGCAATATCGGTACTAGTTTCAGAGGTTGATACACCAAAGAAGAAGTAACATATGCTTATTTGTCTGCGTGAGTAATTGAGCAACACGAGGAGTCCGGTAGAAAATGACAAACCTGTCATCTACTCACACATTATTGATATAAGTGTGAAGTTCGAGACCAAGATCATCCTTTTTTGTAAACCAAATTTATATAAATTAGTTTATCTCCTAATTGAAAGTTTGGGGAACTATGGACTTTGCTCAGAGAGTGCCCTTGAAGTGCCAATTGCCAACATCATTATCTGAATTTGATGATCTATTTCTCTTTTATGGAGTACGCTCCATAAACAGGATTAATCAAAGTTCAAAAAAAGGCAAATAAAAATTAGGGCAAAATTCATTACAAAACTAAGCTACTAGATTATATTAGACACATGTAAAGAAGAGAAAAGACGTGGTGATCTAATCTTCCATACCTCAAATTTCGATTTGGACTTTCCATTGCCGACAGTGTCTCCGGCGATCGAGAGGCGAGCAAACAAACAGGGTGGCAAAGGGACGAGGGACGAGATCGATGGGGAGTTGCCGAGATGGGGGGTCTGTCTTGCGGTACAGATAACACAAGCCATGGGAATATATCAATTAATTAAGGTTACTTTTGGGCTTCTGGATGGACTAAAAGACTTTGCTTGTGCGTTGCAGCTACATTCCGATGGGTTCAACCTTAATAAATTACCGGGGTCATACTAGTCAGTACCTATGGACACGTACGTGGCAGGAAAAAATCATTGGGTTCAGTTCAACCCAATGGTTGTACGCTGCCTCCGCCCCTGATCACCCTTCTCGATTCTAGAAGTGCTTTATGTGGGCTCTTCGGGTTGTTAGAGTGGATTACAGATGGTTTCTTGATAATGGTAGATTGATTAGGTTGTTAGAAGGTATTTAGTATTGCAATGCCCCTCTTGCCACTCAATTCTAGGACCTATACTATATAGTTAATGAGAAGAACAAAACAATTCCTAGTCTTTGGGACGGTCAGGAACTTACTTATGCTTCAATGGCTTGATCTAGTGAATATCCTTAAACTCACTTCCTTTAGGCCCTGTTCAGAATCTCTCTGGCTTCCATAAAATCGCTAGCTCCTGCTCCTCATCCAGCCAGACAGCTTCATGAAGGAGTAGAAGGCGTTCGGTTGGCGGTTGCGGCTCCTAATCTCTGTTCAGCCACTGCATGGGTTGGTAGCCCAGCAAACCAGACCTAGAGGCCTTTTCGGTGATGTAGTGGGCCAGGTCTTAAGGCCCAGTTCGGTGGGGGATTAAAGATGGGCTGGAAGTTGATGGTGCAGGTCTTAAGGCCCACTACGTATTCCTCGTCTCCGCGAGCCAGCTTCTCGGAGCAAAACCGTTCGGCATTTCCTATTTGGTGTTGCAGGCGCCGGTTATAGCTGTTTTCACAAACCTGCGCTTGCAGTCGCGTTAACTGGGCCTGGCCCATCTTTTTCCTTTCCTTCCCTGTCGTGAGGACAAAAAAAGGCGCGCTTTCGATGCGAATCGATCCCACAACCTCACGGTTGTTTGCCTCATGCACTAACCACCTCACTACCTTGTATTAGTTGCTCAACTACTGATTCTTTGCCCTTTTCTTCTTACAACGATTCCCTTTTCCTATTTCTTTTTCCTTTTTATTCGAAACGGTTATGTTGTGTTTTTTATTCTTTTTCTTTTTTTTCTTTTTGGAACGTTTTTTTCTTTTGCTAATTTGAAAGAACTATTTTTCAAAATCGTTGAACTCTTTTTCAAAATTGGTGAACTTTCTTTCACAATTGATGAACTCTTTTTCCAAATCAATGAACTTTTTTCTAGATTGATGAACACTTTTTCAAAACCAATGAACTCTTTTCACAATCCATGAACTTCTAAAAAAATCGATGAACTCTTTTTCAAAATCAATGAACTGTTTTTCAAAATTGATGAACTTTTTTTCTAAATTGATGAACTCTTTTTCAAAACCAATGAACTCTTTTCACAATCCATGAACTTTTTTTCAAAATCAATGAACTTTTTTTCAAAATCAATGAACTCTTTTCCAAATCGGTGAACTGTTTTTCAAAACTGATGAACTTATTTCAAAATAAAATTTCCCCAAAAAATCAATGATTTTTGTGCTAAAAATCGATGATCTTGTTTTATTAAAAAGAATTAAAAAATTATATTTGTTATAAGGTAAAGTTTGACCAAAGGAAATGCTAACTAGGGTGGCGGTTTTCTTTGCAGTACATGGAAGAGCTAGGATGGCCTAGTGGTTATGGCGTTAAGCTGTGAATGTTGAGGTGTTGGGTTCGAATCACAATGGTTTCACTCTACATGGGGAGTTGTGGTTAGGAATGTTGTACATGGAGGGAGGAGTACATTGGAGTATCTAAAGTAGAACCCACAAGAAGATGATGTTATCCATGTTGTATTTTTTGATGGGTGAGCTCAGGTCTGCGTGCCCTGATGGTTGCTATGTAGTGTCATATTAGACGCTATTTTCTTGGTTTTGAGTCTGAACCTGTATTCGTTGGGATCTTACAATGTTGGGTTTGGTTTTTTAATTAATGAAAATGGAGCCGGGGTGGAATGCGCAAGAATATCAGGGGTTGGCGGAGATGTAGACGGCGGAGATGTTGTCGCAGTAGACGATCGTGGCCTTAGGGACCACACAAAGCAACTCCTGCAGCAGCTGATAGAGCCAGGAGCACTCAGCAATGGCATTAGCCACTGCCCGATATTCTGCCTTAGCACTCGAGCGAGAGGCCGTGGGTTGTCGCTTGGACAACCATGAAATCAATGAGGGCCCGAGGTAGACACAATAGCCGAACATAGAACGAGTAGTGTCCGGGTAGCCAGCCCAGTCGGCGTCAGAGTAGGCGACCATGTCGATGGAGGTGGAGGCCATCAAAGTGAGTCCCAGGGTCCTAGTGCCGCATATATATCGAAGAATACGCTTCACCAGAGTCCAGTGGGAGTCATGCGGGGGGTGCATGTGAAGGCACACCTGCTGGACTGCATACTGCAAGTCAGGCCGAGTGAGGGTGAGATACTGCAGAGCACCGACGATGGAGCGGTGGAACGCGGCATCAGGCGCGGGGGACCCCTCCAAAGCAGAGACCTTTGCCTTAGTGCCAACAGGCGTGGGGGCGGTTTTGTAGTTAAGCATACCCGCGCGCTCAAGGAGCTCATGAGCGTACTTCTGCTGGTGCAGAAAGAACCCATCGGCACGACGAACCACCTCGATGCCAAGGAAGTAGTGGAGCGCTCCTAGATCTTTGAGGGCAAACTCATCACGAAGATGAGCCGTGAGCTGCTGAAGAAGCCCAAGAGAGGATGCCATCAGGATGATGTCGTCAACATAGAGCAGCAGATATGCATTGCAGTGCCCTGATGGTAGACAAAGAGGGAGGCATCGGAGCGGGTGGTGTGAAACTCGAGCTGCTGTAAGAAGCCAGCCATACGCTTGTACCACACCCGGGGGCCTGCTTCAGTCATAAGAGAGACCGAGAGAGCAAGCACACGTGATTGGGGCGCTCAGCATCGACGAAGCTGGTCGGCTGCTCACAAAGGACCCATTCCGTGAGGTGGCCGTGCAGAAAGGCGTTGGAGACGTCCAACTGATGCACGGGCCAAGCACGGGAGACCGCAAGCTGCAACACCATGTAGATCATGCCCGATTTAACAACTGGAGAGAAGGTGTCGGTGAAGTCCATGCCGGCATGCTGGCGAAAGCCACGCACCACCCACCGAGCCTTGTAGCGCTCAAGAGAACCGTCAGGGTTGGTCTTGTGGTGAAACACCCATTTGCCACTGATGATGTTGGCGTGAGGGGCTCGAGGAACAAGATGCCACGTGTGGTTGTGCTTCAATGCATAGAACTCCTCGCGCATCGTGGCGAACCAATGTGGGTCACGGAGGGCGGCACGTGCAGATGAGGGTATGGGCGACGGTGGAGAGGACGATATCGATACCGCGCATGCATACTCATCAGCAGCATATCGCAAGCTGGGTCGGTGGATACCAGCACGGGACCGGGTAACCATACCAGTGGACGGCGGGTCGGTGGCTGCGGGAGCGAAGGACGAGGATGGTGAAGGGTCCGTCGCACCCTGCACCGTAGAGGGGCCGGCCGAGGCAGCGCCTGCTAGAACCACGGCTGCACCCGTGGGGGAGCCGAAGGGCCACCCGAGGCCGAGGTGGAGGGACCCGCGGGAGCCGCGGGGGGCGGCGTCGAGGCCGACATGGAGGGGCCCGCGGGAGCCATGGGGGGCGGTGCCGTAGCCGCGCCTGAGGCCACACCTGAGAGGGGCGCAGGGAGCCGCACCGGGGCCATAGAAGGCCGCGTCGGGGGCTGCACCGGAGCCGCGTCCATGTCATCCACGCCCGAAGGGGTCCCTACCGGGGCCAGAAGGGGCCGCGCCGGGGGCTACACCGGATCCTCCGCTGAAGGTGGTACCTGTTGGGGATATAACTGGTGGTTATAAACCACCCAGGAGGGGCCGGTTTATCCACAGAGAGGCTGCCAATATTGAAGCTCATGAAGTTATAGAAGACAATGACTTATGAAGGAAACGTAAAAGGGAGCCCAAGGCCCAAAGGCGGGTTAGGGCCCATAGACATAAACCGCCATAGACGTGTAACTTGTAATGTAAGGTAGGAAAGAATAGATACCGAGTCGGACACATTTATGAACCGGCCTCGGGATTCTGTAGACCGACGGGAGTCAACCTGTGTATATAAAGGGACGACTCGGCGACGGTTTAGGGACAAGAAACAACAACTCGAGATCCAGGTTACGCGTATTCGCTTCCTGGTTATCGAAACCCTAGCAATTCCACCACAACTGGATCGTAGGCTTTTACCTTCACCGCAAGGGGCCGAACCAGTATAAACTCCACGTGTCCTTTGTCCGGCTTAACCCCTTTAAGCTAATCTCATTGCGATGGCTCCACGACTAAGTCCTCACACTAGGACATCTGACGTGACAATTCCACGACAGTTGGCGCCCACTGTGGGGCTATCGCACGATGGTTTCAAGTTCTTAGAGGCCAATTTCAAAGGACTCAAGGGATACGCAGTCGGCCGGATGGCCAAGAGTCATTGCGGCAAGCTCTACATCGACGATGCAGGCTGGGGCCCCAACGCTGGCTCAATCGAGTACGGGTATCGGGTCCCCTTCGGAGGAATTCACATCTTCCTTGGCAAGATCGGCGAACCGGGCCCTGAGACGGACATCTGCGCTGACCTTATTGAGATGGCTCAGTGCGCAAGCCCCGCCTGGGTTCAGCCCGCCATGAAGCATGTGTTCGTAGGATTCATCAATGGTGCGGAATCTGAACCGATATCTGACGGTGAGACGGTTGTCTATTCAGATGGCGAATCATCCACCGGTGAGACCGAGTCGCTGTACCAACTGCCAGATGGCTGGTTTGGGGGTTGTTCCGATGGCAATAGTATTCCGGACCCCCTTGAACCGCCAAACCGGGTTGCGATCTTCATGGCCGGTATGCAGCCCACGCAGCACTCCTCAACTGCGGCAGCAATAATTTTTGGAACGGCATCCGGGGTAGGAGGCCATGTACGACCGTCGGCTCAAGTCCTGTTCAGTTTATTGGACGCCTTGACGACATTGTTAACCACAGAGGTTAACCCGGATAATCGAGATCAGCATAACGCGAAGGTTAGGAAACTGCGAGATCAGATAGCTCAGGCCAAGGAGGACATGGCGGCTGAGGAAACCAGGATGGCTGAGGAGCGGGCAACTTTGGATGCTCAGGCACAGCAGATTCATTCAAAATCTTACCGACTCATGCTGGATCAGAATGCTCCAAACGACGTGATGAGGAGGAGGCATTGGTCTCATCTACCACCGGTTTATGAAGCACGAAATCTCTTTAGCACGCCAGGAGAGGGAACCAGTAACCCGGCAGCGGTAAACCAGGTTGAAGTACCCGGGACAGGAGCGCCGGATCATCCATGGATGACGGACCTGCCTCAACAAAACCATGACCTGCCTCAGTACGTGCCAGCACCACCGGGTCATTTTTCTACCCCTTTGGATAACATGATCGCTGCGGCGTCGCGATTTGTAGCTATTCCAATAGAAGGCGAGTCTCCGGCAGCAGTTGAGACACGGCGGGCCAGAGATCTCCTTCAAACGGCTATGGTTCAGCAGCAGGCTTATTCGTATAGTCGAGAAAAGATTCATTCAACCCCTCGCCCGAGCCAGAGTTACAGCAGGCATATCGAGGAACCTGCCGTGTCCAGCAGTGGACGGAACCATAATCCGCCCCGTAGGCCTAACCCGGCAGGAGGGGGAGCTGATGCTCAGGATGTAGTAGACCAGGGCAGAGCACATCGAGAAGCCGAGTTAGCTCCACGGTATGTGGCACGTCAGCCTACTCCGGTTCATGCAACGACTTCAGTGGAAACAGGTGTGAACTTTAGAAACTTGGGCGTGCCGTGTTTAGTGCCGGCCCTGTGCAATGAGCGCTTGCCCAAGGATTTCAAGGGTCCTCGCAAGGGCCGGCACCTTGCGAGGACCATGGGCCGAGTTAAAGGCCCAATTATCCAGAATTTTAAAGACACATGCAAGCAGCCCATGTCAATTGTGGACCTAGCTGCCCGTGTCCAAGACGAAGGTGAATCGACGACTCATTGGGTGCACCGGATCTCAGAGATTCTGAACTCGTCAGATCGTACCAATGCCGATTCAGCGGTCTTGACGTTAGAAGGCAATTGTCGTGTCAAGCCCCTGAAGCTGAAACTGGGGCGGATTAAACATCATTGTAATGACATGGGGACACTCATGGCAGCCTTGGTTAAGTACGCTGACTCTGATGGTACCAAGGACCCCGAGTCTGACAATGAAAAGCCGGGGAAGGGAAAGAGGAGCAGCAACACCAAGGGGCAGCAACTTAATCCGGCAAACCAAGGAGGCAATGGTAAGCGCAAGGCTGAGAGTAATTCTGACTTTGTGGCTAACACCAATGCTCAGAATAATAATCAGCATCGTAAGGGTAAACCGCCCCCATAGACCGGATCATCAGGCATCAATCTTGGGCATCTATTAAACCAGCCCTGTCCAAGACATGGGACGAAGGAAAGGCCGTCCAGACACCTCTGGAAAGATTGCCTCATCATGAAGGAGTTCAAGAATTCATATTTTTTACCAAGATGGTCAAGGACCGGGCGGCAGTTCAGGATCCGGTTTCCATGGACCGGGTTATGGTGGAGGCGGTTCAAGCTCGGGATTCCAAGGTAATCCGGGCAATCAAAACAACCAGGGTGGTTACAACCAGCAGAATAATCAGGGAAATCAACAACAGTCGGGTTATCAGAGCCACCCGAAGCAGTTGAATAGTGGGCAGTATCATGTCTTTACCAATAGCTTATGCAAGCGTGACCAGAAGCTTCATAAGAGAGCAGTATATTCGGTTGAACCGGCAGTCCCACATTATTTGCATTGGTCTGAACAACCCATCATATGGAGTTGAGAGGATCACCCGCCACGGGTTGATAATCCGGGTCACCTGGCGTTGGTAGTGGAACCTCAGGTTGGAGGGTATAATTTCACAAAGGTACTCATGGATGGAGGGAGCAACATCAATATCCTCTATTATGAGACCTTCCGTCGCATGGGGCTGACAGATAAAAACCTTAAACCGTCAAACACTATTTTTCATGGTCTGGTACCTGGTAAATCGGCATACCTAGTTGTTAAGATAGCTCTGGAGGTTGCGATTGGAGATGATCATGATTCCAGATCAGAAACCTTAACCTTTGAAGTGGTGAAGATTCAGAGCCCTTATCATGCTCTATTCGGACGGCCGGCTTATGCTAAGTCATGGCCATCCCTATTATGTTTATCTGCAACTCAAGATGTCGGGTCACCATGGGACCATCAGAGCTGGAAGATAGCTTTGGAGTGTGAAGAGGGCGATGCAGCTTACGCCGAGTCAGTTTGCGCAACTAAGGAGTTAAAATTTTACAAGGACAATGTTGAGCCGGTGCATATGACATCGTTGGAAAAGCCAACTACAGAGCATGATCTGGCCTTGAAGTTTAAATTGGCTGATGAGACTAAATTGGTTGATTTCATTCCTAGCGATTCATCCAAGCAGTTCAGTGTCAGTGCTAATCTTTATCCGAAATAGGAAAGCGCGCTCATCGAGTTCATCCGTGAGAACCGGGACATCTTTGCGTGGAAACCTTCTGACATGCTAGGTGTACCAAGAGAACTCGCTGAGCACACTCTCAATATTGATCCCAAGTTTAAACTGGTCAAGCAATTTCTTTGCCGCTTCAATGAAGAAAGGCGCAAGGCCATTGGTGAGGAGGTAGCCCGACTTTTGGCGGCTGGGTTTATCATTGAGGTTTTTCATCCTGAGTGGATGGCTAACCCGGTGTTGGTGCTTAAGAAGAATGGCACTTGGCGCATGTGTCTGGATTATACGGATCTGAACAAGGCTTGTCCAGCTGATCCTTTTGCTCTCCCTCGTATTGATCAGATTATTGATGCTACGGTGGGTTGTGAGCGCTTGAGTTTTTTGGATGCTTATTCTGGTTATCATCAGATCAAGATGGCAGTTAAGGACCAGGGGAAAACAACTTTTATAACTCCCTTTGGAGCCTTCTGTTATGTGTCTATGCCTTTCGGGCTCAAGAGTGCCCGGGCGACTTATCAGTGATGCGTGCAGAATTGCCTTCGCAAGCAGATTGGGCGCAATGTTCATGCTTATGTGGATGACATTGTGGTGAAGTCCAGGAAGAAGGAGACATTGATAGATGATTTAAAGGAAACCTTTGATAACCTCCGGGTTTATAAAATGATGCTTAACCCGGCCAAGTGCGTCTTTGGTGTACCAGCAGGCAAACTCTTCGTTTTTTTGGTGTCTAACAGGGGCATTGAAGCTAATCCGGAGAAGATCAAGGCCATCACTTCTCTGGCTAAACCGGCGTATATCAACGATGTACAACGTGTGGCGGGTTGTATCACGACACTGAGCCGGTTTATCAGCCGGTTGGGAGAAAAAGCTATCCCTTTATACCAGATGATGAAAAAGACAGACAACTTTGTCTAGAGTGATGCTGCTGATGCGGCGTTGGAGGACTTGAAGAAGCAGTTAGCCGAGCCACCCGTTCTTGCTGCCCCCATTGATAAAGAACCATTGTTGTTATATGTGGCTGCTAACGCTCGGGCTGTCAGCATGGCTATTGTGGTGGAGCGCAAGGAGGCAGTTAAGGAGTATCCGGTTCAGCGGCCGTTTTATTATATCAGTGAGGTGCTCATTGAGTCGAAGCAGAGATATCCACATTGGGAGAAGCTTGTGTATGGAGTTTTTATGGCGAGCCGGAAGCTTAAGCAATACTTTCAGGGCCATCCGATCACTGTGGTCAGTTCTGCTCCTTTGGGAGATATCATCCAAAACAGGGAGGCAACTGGCCGAGTTGCTAAGTGGGCTATTGAGCTTGGACCTTACGGGTTAAATTATATGCCTCGAACAGTTATCAAGTCCCAGACGCTCATGGACTTCATCAATGACTGGACAGAGTTGCAGGCACCGGAGGATAAACTAGATAACACGTACTGGTCTATTCACTTTGATGGGTCCAGGCAATTGGAGGGCTCGGGGGCTGGAGTTGTTCTTACTTCCCCTCGAGGTGACAAATTTTGTTATGTTCTCCGCTTAGTGTTTCCTTGCACTAACAATGCAGCTGAGTATGAGGCCTTGCTCCACGGTCTTTGGGTGGCCAAGGAAATGAACTTAAGCCGGGTACAATGCTTTGGGGACTCTGATTTGGTGGCTCAGCAAGTCTCTGGTACTTGGGATTCTAAGGATCCACTCATGGCGGCTTATCGACGTGAGGTGGATGTTATTGCTGGTCACTTCAAGGGTTACCAGGTTGAGCACATTGATCGGCGCAAAAATGAAGTGGTAGACGCTTTAAGCCGGCTAGGGTCTCAGCGTAAACCGGTGTCGCCCAATGTCTTTCTTGACATTTTGCATAACCCGTCAGTCAAGCTGCCTACAGAGGAGGATCTGGCTGTTCCTGATCCGGAGGCTCAATTGGTGGCGATTCTTCATGTTACCCCTGATTGGACGGTGCCATATTTGGCGTATATGACCACGGGCGAGTTACTAGAGGATGAAATATTGGCCAGGCAGATAGTCCAGTAGTCTAAGTCCATGACTATTGTCAACGACGAGTTACATCACTGTAGTGTCTCGGGGGCGTTTCAGCGCTGTGTTTATCCTGAAGAAGGCTATGAGATTCTGCGTGAAATCCATGAACGGGATTATGGTCATCACGCCAGCTCAAAATCCCTTGTGGCTAAGGCTTTCCGGCATGGTTTCTATTGGCTAACGGCTCATGCTGATGCTAAGGACTTGGTCAGGAAATGTGAAGGTTGTCAGAAGTTTTCACATCAAGCCCATGTTCCGGCTCAGGAGTTGAGGATGATTCCAATCACTTGGTCGTTTGCAACTTGGGGGCTTGATATGGTAGGGCCTTTTAAGAGGTCCAAGGATAAGAAGACCCACCTTTTGGTGGCAGTTGATAAGTTTACTAAATGGATAGAGGCGGAGCCAGTCAGCAAGTGTGATGCAGCTACGGCGGTTCAATTCATGAAGAAGGCGATTTTCCGCTTTGGTTTTCCACATAGCATCATAACAGATAATGGCACGAACCTCTCCAAGGGTGCTATGGAGGACTTTTGTCAACGTGAGCACATCCGGCTTGATGTATCATCAGTGGCTCACCCCCGGTCTAATGGTCAAGCTGAGACAGCTAATCAGGAAATCCTGAAGGGCATCAAGCCCTGGCTTATGGTTCCTTTGCAGAGGACGACGGGTTGTTGGGTGGAACAGTTGCCTTCTGTATTGTGGAGCATTAATACCACCCCAATCGATCTATGGGTTATACGCCTTTCTTCATGGTTTACGGGGCAGAAGCAGTTCTCCCCAGTGATATTCGCCATGACTCGCCTCGGGTGGCATCTTATGTTGAAGCAGACAACGAACAAGCACGCCAAGATGCATTGGACCTGTTAGATGAAAAACAGGACATAGAGGCGGCTCGTTCGGCGATTTATCAGCAAGATCTGTGGCGTTATCACAGCCGCCGGGTTAAAACCAGAGCTTTCCAAGAAGGCGACTTAGTGCTCTAGCTTATCCAAGATCAGACTGATATTCACAAGTTATCCCCACCTTGGGAAGGACCCTTTGTGGTCAGCAAGAATCTGAACAAAGGGTCATACTAGCTTATCGATGTTCGAGAGCACAAAGACTCATGCAAATTGAAGGAGGAGACCTGCCGGCAGTGGAATATTGCTCATCTTCGGCCTTATTACACCTGAGCCATAGGCTCTTCTGATGTACATATTTTGACACTGTATATATTATGATCAATATAATAAACCAGCATGCCTGCTAAAGCAGGGCCTCTGTCGTTTCTCTTCAATGAGTTTTTGGGTTTTCCGCTTTATAAAGAGAAGTTATCATTACCCTTTGATCCGGCTTATTGGCCACAAAAAAACTTGGGGGCTTGCAACCCATGTTATGAGGACCAAAGAGAGTCTGTTGTAAAAAAACACAACTCAAACATAGGTACCCCTTGAGCACAGCTCACAATATTACTTAGGGGCTCTTTCTGTTCTAAAGAACAAAAGTGGATATAACCCTTGTGATACGCCATAAAAGCCAGGCTTAGAAGCCAGGTGTATTCACCTAAAACCCCGGGTTATCCTTCCTGTATTCCGGAAGCTTCTCCATCACGTAATCTTGATTGACCCGGCAAACTCTTAACAATCAATCTTTTTCTAGCAAAGACCCTGAACTTGTTAAGGTTAAAACGTCATTTCATCATGAGAGGGCACGGTTTACGGATAGCAAGGAGAAGCTCAGGCTGTTACAGCCACCTTCCTTGAAACTTGGATAATTCGGCCTGTGATGCTAGATGTACTCCGACCCCGCGTACTCCTGATAAGTCTATCTTTAAATAAGAACTGAACTTATCCGGGTTAAAATGTCGAAGTGGTAGTGTGAGTGCCGGCTCACGGAAAGCGCGTACCTTCCAGTGGTTAATACTAGTTTCATTGAAGAAGATATTTTGGCTCGGCGGCCTATGAAAGGCTTGGATTTTTTCTGTTGATTTTTCTTTGCATGTCGTTTTGCAATTTTTTCTCTTATGGCCCAAAAATTACATGGTTGAAAACCAAGTAAGGCTTATAAAGCTTCATGAGTCGTACATATGGCGACAAACCGGTGTTTATTAACCCGGCCTGGTTTTTGACTATAAGTTACCAGTATGAAAGGAAGGTAATCCGGTGTTTATTAACCTGGCTTGGTATTAAACCAGAAATATACTTATTACACTAGCTTGATAAATCAGCAGTGAACACATATCACAGGTATGTTGTATATTATTATTTTTAGTCCTACATCAGTCATAAACTATGCTTTGGGGCATGATAACCCGTCTAGCGGTAAATCGCCAAGACACAACTTATCTGCTATATGCAGGAACAGATTCTACAAAAAAACAAAGCGCCATGAGCAAACATAGCATTATCATAGCATGGCGGATTAACAGTGTCATGCAAAGTGCACGATGGCATGTCAGATCCAAGAAGTTTTCAGCTAGCCTATTACACGGCATTTTCATGCCCAAAATAATAAGTCTTGCAAAACAAAGAAGTTAAACCAGTTGTCGGTTTATGCATCAGCGGTTTGCTGGCTTGACGGTTGCGGATCATCTTGCACCGGTTCATCCTCCTCCTCTCTATCCAGTGGCTGGAAGTCAGTGGTTGACCAATCGATCCCAGTTAAGGCTCTGAACACAGCTTCATCGCTTATAAGATTGGAGGGGTCAACTTCAGGGGCATAAGTATGCTCACGAATTGGCGGGATAAGAGTGGGAGTTTCGTAGCTCAGCGCATTGACCCTCTTGTTGTGGGCATCATAAATCAATTGATAAAACAACAAATAGGTGTCTTAAGCCAACTTACTAGCCAACGGGCGCATCTCCCTCGTCAAAGCCCGAAGATCTTCATTATCAAATTCTGATCCGTCCTCCTTGATGCTTGGATAGCCATGCCGGATCAAGATCAGATATCCATGCTTTAGTACGGGTCAGTGCGGTAAGAGCGCCGGCCCTTGCAGCTGAACGTTTTAGCTCTTCAATCCGGGCGGGCATCATCGACAGCTTCTCTAAAGCATCCTTGATTAATGTGGGGGCGGTTTATTGTGAGAAGCTGTGCAGATAATCCGTTGTGCGCCAGTATACAGTTGCTCTAGCAGTGTATAGGCAGCCTTCAATTTCTTCTACATATCAAAGCCTAGATGTGTAATGCGAGATCCTGCATCGTCACAGACATCGGTAAACCGACGATTTAGGGAATAATGAAATTTCAAAGGTGGTGAAGAAGTTACTTACCAAAGACAGCAGCAGTCATAGCATTTATTTGTTGTTTCAAATTGGTTAACTCTTCTGCCACCGGTTTAAGAGCTGTGTCAGCATCTTCAGCTTTCTTCTACAAAGTTGCTTTTTCTGCATCCCAGCCTAGACGCTCATTCTTGAAGTTTTCCTTCAATTGTTCCATGGCTGCTAAAGCGCCAGTCAGTTCTTTCTTCGCTTTAGAATTTTCTGCTTGCTGGGTCTTGATATTTTCCTCAAGGTCGACGATTTGGGATTCTTTTTTGTCCAGCTCAGCGTGCAAGAGGTATTTTAGGAGTTGACAGAACAAATTTTAAGTCCCAAGCACATAACAAGTTATACACTTGGCACTTGGGGGCTAATGCCTATCGCTTGTTATCAACAATATGGTAAAGTCCCAAAGCTCAATACAAGTATTAATCTTGGCACTTGGGGGCTAATGCCTATTTGCTCAAGAACAAAGTTGTGGATTTTTTCTTTGATGGTAAACCGGTTTCCAAAGGTATTCAACAAGAAGTGTGAGCCTTACAACATGAAGTCCCGGTTCATCTTGAAGAGATAAACCGGCCCTTGAGGGTTACATAGGTAAAATTGAATTATTATTCTATGAAGTCCCGGTTCATCCTGAAGAGATGAACCGACCCTTGAGGGCTACACAGGCAAAAGTTGAAGAATCATTATTTTACGAAGTCCCAACTTGAATGGGTATTGCCAAACCGGTCCTTGGGGGCTACTGGAGTCAATATTATAAATAGATCGGAAGGAAGGAATACTTATGAAGAGTTCAACGGGATTTACCTCATATAGCTCCTTCATCATGTTCACTAAACCGGCTTCATAGTCACGGTTTGTGTACAGACGGTTAAAAATCCCAGAATGAATGTCTTGGGCGCTGAGGTGAGCATAGGTGTCCAAATCTGCTTTCCACTTGCCCTTACCAATAGCAGCCTTTTCCTCTTTGGCGCTGTGTTTGGACAAAGCTATGGGGTTGCCAGGGGAGGTGTAACCAATGCCAGTAACGACAACATAGTCATCAGCACCTTTAGCCAGGCTTGGCGGATCATCAGCATGAGCTGATGGATCAATATCCACGTGCTCAGCTTCCGTGGCTTGATCCGGCAACGACGGACCATCACGAATATTGTCAATATCTGGGTGTGACGGTTCAGGAGTCTTTTCCGTTTCATCCCGAATGGGGTCTTTAGCCGGTTTGTTCACTTTGGCCTTCTTTCTGGCTCTGGATTTGGCCCTAGAAAATAATCAGTATGTATCAGAACAGTGCAAGGATCAAAAACATAAAGGTATAACGGGTTAGTGAAATCTGCTCACCCAGGAACCGTTTTTAGGGTTGGAAGCTTTGTCCCTGTTGATTCGCCAGAAGATGAATGGGAAGTTCCCTGGTAATTCGAGTCAGACGGATTAAGAGGATATCAGAAATAACCCGCCTTGGGACAAGGTGTATCATAAGTACAAGAGACCTCTTGGAGGCGTTTACGAATCGGAGTGTTTGGTAAACCAGAGAAAGTAACCAGTTGGCCGCTATGCTGGGTTGTGCGGCGAGCTTCATGCTGCCGTGCCCTCAAAAGAAAGTGCGATTCCAAATAAGCTAGAGGGTGTGAAAATCTTACTTTCTGGACTGCTTGACGGGTTTTTGGTGTTGGCAAAGGATCTGAGTTGGAAGAAAGAGTAATTACCTCTACATCACTAGCACGGCTAGCTTCTGCGTCATCCTGATAATGATCATTGTCAATGAGGTGTATGAAAAAAGAACCAAGAGAAGCAAGTTCTACCTCTGACTCCGGATCATCAAGGTCTTCATCATGGGTCAGGTCAGGGGATTCAGCAGTTTTCTTATTCGCAGGTTTCTTTATTGCTTTGGTCTTAAGGCAAGGCGTTTTCGCCGGTTTATACTGCGGCTTCTTCTTCCAGAATGTATCATCACCCTGCAAAGATGGACAAAAAGTTATAAGGAAATATTTAAAAGGGTTCGGATTAAGACAAGAATGATGCAATTCTTATAGCTGGCGGCTTATTGGAAACACAGAAAGGACTAAGCCCTGTCTTGCTGCACTCAGATACCGGTTCATCCATCATCTTCTTGACAGCTTTAGTAATTTCCTTATCAGTTAGCTGAACTGAGGGTCTTTGATATCTCCTGTGTACTCGCACATTCACTACAAAAAAATACACTTCTGTAATGATGCGTGTTTGTCACAGTAGGTCGTGTTTTTTGTCATGCATGTACATCCATGACGATTTTATGACAGAATCAAGATAGTCATACATGTGCTATCATAGAAATGTTCCATGACATTACCAAAATTATCATCACGGAAGTGTCCACTTCCATGACGATAAATCGCGCGTCACAGAAGTGCTTTTGTCAAGGGTGACCGACACGTGGCATCCACCGTAACGGAACACCGTTAAGCTATCGGGTCGGGTTTTGGATCTGATAACCCGTTAACAACCCCGACCAATGAGGATTTTCCACGTGTAAAATCATCATTGGCTGGAGGAAACATGTGTCGGCTCATCATTGGGACAAATGTCATCCACTCATTAGACAGAAGGCGCCTATGATACGTCGACATGTGGCACGGCCCAACAGTGGCCCATTCCTGTGAAAAGGCCGTCCCGTTTGACTTGGTCAAAAGGTGGCGGGCCGGCCCATGGAAAGCCTGTTAACGGCCTGTTCGCATATAGCCCATTTACAGCCCGCTAACCCAAGGCCCGTTACGCCCTATCCGAATTAGGCCCAGTAGCGTCATCTGGGCCATCCAATATGATTCCAGCCCGTTTTCACTTCTGGCCCGTGTATGGCCCATGACGTCTTTCGACCCATATGAGGCCCTTTGTAACTATTGGCCCATTAACCGCCCATGGTGAAATTGGCATGTAATGAACAGTGGATCACTTTAAACCCATAAACGGCCCATGGAGAAACTGGCCCCTAATGAATAGTGTATCACTTTATACCCATTAACGGCCCGTTATTCCATTGGGCCGTTTCCAGCCCAATTTATCTTTCGGCCTTCTGAGGGCCCATTTATTCCTGGGCTCATTTGCAGCATTTGGTTACTTACGACCCATTACTTTCATTTTCTGCTTGTGGGCCAAATTTAGCCCGTTGTTACAGTCGGCCCGTTTGTGGACCGTTAATCTGGTGGGCCATTTTCGTAGCATCACCAAATACGGCCTATTAACGGCCCGTTATGGTCAGCCCACAAAACGTATGATTTACATTAAGGGGCCGTCTACGACCCATTAAAGGCCCGTACAATACCCATAAATGAGTCGGCCCTTACAAGGCCCATGGATCCTACGAGACGTAGAAGGCCCATGGATCCTACGAGACGTAGAAGGCCCATGGATCCTATGAGACGTAGAAGGCCCATGGATCCGATGACCCATTGAGCGCCCATGGATCCGACGGCCCATTGAAGGCCCATGGATCTGATGGCCCATTGAAGGCACATGGATCTGACGGCCCATTGAAGGCCCATGGATCCGACGGCCCGTACATGACCCATGGATCATACGGCCCGCGAAGGGCCATGGTCGGGCGAGTTGGCCCCCGTTTGAACGATATAGAATATTCAAAGAATTATCCTACTGAATACTATCACCTCTAAAAAGCATACACTATACAACAAAGAGATCAAGGCATAGAAAGGTAGAATAATCCTACACTATACAATAAAGAAATTACAGCCGATTATACCCACTGGGCATTATGGTTTGGCACAGGTGTTAATAAAGCATACACAAACAACAAATTACATACACTGGGCAAATACAACTCATACATCATGGACGTGCATCAACTTAACTCCATTTGAACTATAATCATTTGGCCGGATTCAGGTAGTACAAATTTCAGTATGCAAAATATCCAATTCCTTCATGGTTACCTCAGTGTCTTGTTTCATTTTTTTGACTCCTGCATCTAATACCTGCATGTCTAGTCTCAACTTGTTGATTAAATGTTGACAATCATGTACACATTGTATTTCCACCTCTAGTTGATGCTCGAGAACATCATCACATTCCAATTCCAATCCATAATCATTCGGTAACGGCCATGCCGCACTGCTCGCAGATCTTTGTGTTGATGTCACTTCATCCTGAAATGTTTCTATAAGTACACATGACTAGGGCAAAAATGTAGTTACAATAGTGAAGCGAGCAAGACACTATTTTGTACTACATGGCAAAACAAGACTAACAATAATGTTACACGTCACTTTTAAAAAAATGTTACACGTCATGAAGCATAAGCAGGTGATATTTTAAAAATTATAAAAAGATAATCTGTGCAGCCTGCATACAGAAATCCCTCTTAGTTCACCAGAGGAGCATGATGTTGGGGCCCAATCAAAAACACGGACAAGTTAAAAATTTAGACAACACGTTGCGTATAAGCAAGCAGTTGGCCATTCTGTATCTCAATTAAAGTCTTAGGGAGCATAATGAACATCAGGGTTTCATACAAACATACTACAGCAGGCAAAACTATGCAATCATTAGCGTAGTATAAACTAGATTGTGAACCTCGTGCAATAATAGTTGGTTAATAGACTTCAAAGCTTCAGGCACACTTCGACAAAGTAATTAAATGGTAAGGCCTTTAATTATGTCAACTAATAGTTATACAAGTACCGAACATTAGGCATGATTATTTGGGCATCTCATTAACTAAGGACAAATAAAGCAATTGAAAAGAGCAAATTAACTATGCCTGAAACAAACAAGGAATTGAACTGTTGAGTTGCATACAGTGACTTACCTTAGCAGGTTGAAGAGGCTCAGTGCAGCTCCTACTTCTCTTGCAAGGCTCCTTCCTAACATCTTGTACTTGGAAATCCTCAATCTTATCTTAATTGCACCCCGTCTGCATGGTGACACAAACTAGTTACTTGTCTCCTTGGAAGATAAATATGCATACTTTCCAGTCTATGAACACAAAAGGATGAGATTTAACAAAACAACACCACATAATGAAACATGCTGCATCTCTTGCACTTCCACACAATGAAATGAGCATTTACTATGTCTGCACTATGTAAAAACTAGGCATACCTTCGAACTGGATCTCCAGGTACTCTTGGAGAGCCTACTGTAGTGTACAGCCAAACCTTCACTACAAAAAAAATACACTTCCGTGATGATACGTGTTTGTCATAGTAGGTCGCGTTTTTTGTCATGCATGTACATCCATGACAAATTCATGACAGAATCAAGATAGTCATACCTGTGTTGTCGTAGAAGTGTTCCATGACATTACCAAAATTATCATCATGGAAGTGTCCACTTCCATGACGATAAATCGCGCGTCACATAAGTTCTTTCGTCAAGGGTGACCGACATGTGGCATCCACCGTAACGGAACGCCGTTAAGCTATCGGGTCGGGTTTTGGATCTGATAACCCGTTAACAGCTCCGACCAATGGGGATTTTCCACGTGTAAAATCGTCATTGGCTGGAGGAAACACGTGCCAGCTCATTGTTGGGACAGATGTCATCCACTCATTAGACAGAAGGCGCCTATGATACGTCGACACGTGGCCCGGCCCAACAGAGGCCCATTCCTGTGAAAAGGCCGGCCCGTTTGACTTGGTCAAAAGGTGACAGGCCGGCCCATGGAAACCTGTTAATGGCATGTTCGCATATAGCCCATTTACAGCCTGCTAACCCAAGGCCCGTTACGCCCTACCCGAATTAGGACCAGTAGTGTCATCTGGGCCATCCAATATGATTCCAGCTCATTTTCACTTCTAGCCCATGTATGGCCCATGACGTCTTTCGGCCCATATGAGGCCCTATGTAACTCTTGGCCTATTAACGGCCTGTGGTGAAACTGGCCCGCAATGAATAGTGTATCACTTTAGACCCATTAACGGCCCGTGGTGAAACTGGCCCGTATTGAACAGTGTATCACTTTATACCCGTTAATGGCCCGTTATTCAATTGGTACGTTTCCAGCCCATGTTATCTTTCGGCCTTCTCAGAGTCCATTTATTCTTGCACTCATTTCGAGCATTCTATTACTTACGGCCCGTTACTGTAATTTTCTGCTTGTGGGCCAAATTCAGCCCGTGGTTACAGTCGGCCCGTTTGTGGTCCGTTAATACATTGGGCCGTTTTCATAGCGTCATCAAATACAGCCTATTAACAATGGCCTGTTATGGTCGGCCCATGAAAGAACGATTCCAACTCTAGCTCGTTTACGGCCATAATGCGGCATGTTATTGGCCCATGTTTGGCCAATCGATCATACGGCCCGTATAAGGCCCATTGATGATAGGGCCCGTAGAAGGCCCATTGTTTCTACGGCCCGTAGAAGGCCCAATGTTTCTACGGCCCGTAGAAGGCCTACTGTTTCTACGGCCCGTAGAAGGCCCACTGTTTCTACGGCCATAGGAGGCCCAGTGTCACTACAATAAATATTAGCCCATGGTTATTGTGGCCTAGTTTTAAAAAATAGGTTATTGCAGCCACTAGCAAACCGCGGAAAAAGAACTACACTGACTACAAGCAAACAAATAAACAAGACAACAAGGAAATAAATAAGCAAGCAACTTTTGCTAGGCTATCACGGCTATTACACATATTACATCCACTGGGCATCAAAGTTCACCACCACTGCAAATATAGGGAACACATCAGCATATAAACGCCGTAGCAAAACAAGTCCAGAACTGAAACCACTTCAGAAGAGTTCAAGAAACAATATCCTGGGTACCCATAATGCTGGCAAGATGCTTAGCAAGCTTATTAACTTTCTCTTGTTTGGCGCTTAAATCCTCCAGCGCTTGCTGTTGCACAAGAAAGTACGCATCTGAATTCTGTAGGGACCTCCTCAGTCCTTCGGCTTCTTGCCGCAACACAGATGACTGATGCCTTTCAGCTTGTAGCTGAGACTGAAGAAGTCGAAGTGATTCAGGCAGTGAGTTCGAAGAGCTTGTGCCAGCGGTACTGGCCAGTAACTCGAACACTACATCAACACAGGACTGTGGGGTTTTCTCACTGTCTACAAGATCGTTTTTATCACCTTTCTTGGAGACCAACAGGGTTGTCTCATTATCTTGAACCTTATCTGCATTACTTTCTCTACCATTGCAAAGTGGGGTGCTCTTCTCCAATATTTTGTTTTCATACTACAAGAGAAACAAGCAGACACATCACAGGTTTAGCTTGTAGTATACCAAACTCATTTTGGTAAACCGGTTCAGTAGTAAGGTGGACAGGATAACAGCATGAAACAAACATATATCTATGTACTATGGTCACTGTATTGTCCATATCATTCTAGTTTATGTTCCCTAATCAAGACAGAGACACAGTTCAACTCATATATTTTTAAGACACAACAGCATAGATAGAATATAAGTGTGAGAAACTACACAGCATTGGCAGCACTTGTAATGTGCATCACATGAGAACATAACTGTTTATACAACTTAAGCTGAAATCAACATAGAGCAAGAAGTTAGAACAGCAATCCAGTTAAAGAAATAGGTTTAAAACATACCTATTGCGCCATTGGAGTTTCAATTGGATCCTTCAAATTCGAAAGTAGTTGGTATGAGTAAATACTGTGATGCAATAGAAAAGGAGTATGGACCATAGCTACGGAATCTGACCTGAGAACAATTGCTCTTCTGCTTTAAACGTGGAGTTTGGGTTAGCTGTGGTGGTCTTCGTGCTTTGGGCATTGCAGTAGCTTTACAAACTACTCGTGTGGGGGTACTCTGTGGTGGACATGGTGCTTTGTCAACTATAAGTGGGTTACTATCCGATGGGGTTGCGGTTAGATGGGTTGTAGCTGGTTCTCTGCCCAACGGTGTAAGTGTGCAGTCTGGAAGAGTCTCGATTATGTGTGGTGGGGCTAGTTTGTGGGCCAGTACAACCATGGTTCTATCTGCATCGACGGGTAGCACTGTCTTTTTTGAAGAACGGGTTTTTTCTCCCTTAGATACTTCCATCACCCCCTCCAATTCAAATGGCTGATAAACAAGAAAAGAAATTGAACGTCCAGACATTGTACGATAGACAGATGTGGTAATTCACATATATGTTGTCTAACCAAACAGGACATCATGACACAATTTCACATATATGATGCCTAACTAAACAGGATAGCATGACACAGTTTCAGATATATGATGGATAACTTAACAGGATATAATGGCATAATTCAACATATGATGAGTACCTAAACAGGATGACATGACAAAACTATATGATGTCTTTCTAAAATAGGTTGGGATGAAATAATTCACATACATGTTGTCTAAGTATACAGGATGGCATGATATAATTGACATAATTGATTCATATACTAAGCAGCTGGCACTCGCATGTATGATCTCTAAACTAAGCAGATAGAATTCGATATTGTGCATATAATGTCTAAACTAAGCAATGCAAGACACCATATGCATCATATGAGAAATATAAACATTGCAACTTAGAGCATACACCTCAGGTGGGATATAGGACTGGTCATCTGTCTCTGAATCCTCCTCTGAGGAGCTCCCTGTAACCATCGAGATATATGCTTTAACATGTACTATTGCCTGCTCTGAAGACCTTGTTTTCACTCCAGATTTTTCCAAGTTAGAGCATGCACCTCGGGGGGGCGGGGGGAATACGACTAGTCATCTCTCTCTGAATCCTCTTCTGAGGAGCTATGTGTAACCAGCAAGAAATCTGCATCGACAGGTAGCACTGACTGCTCAGAAGACCTTGTTTTCACTCCAGATTTTCCCATGACCGACTCAAATGGCTGATGCACAGGAAGAGTAGATGAATGTATAAACATTGCTGACAAATGGAACACATTATGGAACAAAATATGGCACGATACAATTCACATATACGATGACTGGCTAAACAGGATGGGATTGCATGATTCACGTATATGATGCCTAGCTAAAGAAGATGGCATTGCATAATTCCCATATACTCCCTCCGTTCCTAAATATTTGTCTTTTTAGAGATTTCAAATGGACTACCACATATGGATGTATATAGACATATTTTAGAGTGTAGATTCACTCATTTTGTTCCGTATGTAGTCACTTGTTGAAATCTCTAAAAAGACAATTATTTAGGAATGATGGGAGTATGATATAGAAACCAAACAGGTGGCATTCACATAAAGCAAATCTAAACTAAGCTGATGACATATAAGATGTATAATGTAAGCAATGCAAGGCGCCATATGCATGATATGACCAACATCAGCATGCCAGGTTAGAGCAAACACCTTAGGTGGTAAACAGGCATGGTCGGCTCCTTCTGAATCTCCATCTGAACAGTTATCTTCCTCTGGAATACAATCTGGAAATGCAGGAGAGGGGGGCACTTCGCCCACCATGGAGCAGTGTCTGCATGACATTATATTCGCACGCAACGGTCTTCTCTTTTTCTCTACATGTTCAGTACGATTGTGTACAATATCTGACATGCATAATAAAAAAAGTTAGATTTTGTAAGGCCTAAGGGGTGCATGCAAAAATCAAGACTGATGGTAGCAAACGAGTGGATGGATCCAAAACTAATGATAGAAGGTAGATTATAGCTTCAGTTTAAAAAGATAGACAATGGATCATCTATTGTTTGTTGCCCACCCAACATGAACCACATAGAAGACCCTAGATGAACCATATAGTAGATAGATACTATTCGTTGCTGGCTCGATATGAGACCCATGGGCAATTCAAAACTCAAGATTGAATGATAAAGTAGCAGGTAATAATAACCGATGTATAACGTAAGCAAACACAAAAGACTGCGACCTTTCTACCGGAACTGTCTAGTCCTCGGGTTCATCTGCTCAGTCGATGATGGTAATGCAGTTGGCGTGGCTGCCGGCAACGGGGAAGATGATCTGAGGCGGCGAAAGAAAGTCTGCAGGGGGGATCTCTGCTGCAGTGAACGCTTCTGTCGATCGTGTACCTCAGGTGGGGTGGATGACGGCACGGCAGGAGCAGGACATAACACACAGAGTTTTCTTTGACGCCAATCTGAAAATGAAGTAAATCTGTAAGAGCTCCTTAGAATTCGAGGATTCTATAAACACAGGGACAGGAAAAACACAGGAATGGGATAGGAATGCACGTGCAAAACAGAGCATTTGGAAACATAGGATTTCAGTCAACCTGGGTGTATGGCTCACATGAATTGGAAGAACAGAGGAATGGAGAAACAAAGTGATGCAACGAGTGTACAACCTCTTTGGCATAGCCTTGTGGATCTCAGCATCATTGGGTTGGACGTGGAGGATGGTGATGATGCTGGTGTGACTGTCGGAGGCGGGGAAGAAGATCCGAGGCCTCTGGAAACGGCGCCGAGGGTACTGCTCCGCTGTGATGGATGGTTCCGTTGTTGGAGCAGCTCCGCTAAGGTGTACGGCGACGAGGCTGAAGCATGACAAGACAGACAACTTTAATCTGAAGTGGGACCTAATATCATCTGCAATAGATGATGTAAAATACATCACCAAAAAGTGCTATATGTAAAACGCATCAGCCGCGCCACGGCCGCTCCGACAAATGTTGTAAGTACTGTTCACTTTGAACTTAACTGAAGAAAATGAACTTCACAGTCAAAACTGAATTTTACTGTCGGAACTGATTGAACTAGTAACAGAGCATTGCAATAGATGTTTAGGGCGTTCGAGCACTAGTAGCAGAGAAGCAGTGATCTAAATCAGCAGACGCTCGAGCAGGGAACGCACTAGCAGAGAGAAAGTCGTGCAGTAGCACCGCGAGCGAGTGCTAAAGCAGCAACTCCTGTAGCTGCCGGAGGTTGTGCAGCGGCAGCACTAGCGCAAGCGAGAGCAAGAGCAGAGCAGCAGCACGAATGAAAGCAGGAGCAGTGCAGCAGCGCGACCGACAGAAAGAACAGAGCCGCAGCGCGAGCGAGAGCCAGAGTGGCTGCAGCTAGTGCTGTTGTGTAAGTCGCCGCCGAGGAAGCAACGACATGGGGGAGAGACATCGTGGATGATGTGGCCAGCGACGGCACCGTCGATGGAGACGCCATGTCTGCTCGGTATCGAGCACCGGCAGCCCCGTGAGATCGAATAAAAGATAAAATGCAGCGGTGACTGCAGATCCTCCTTGGTGGCGCCGAGTTGGCCTCGGCTTCATCGGAGGAATTGGTGAGGGTGCTGCGGTTCCGGTGGGGCAGGTCAGGATGGCACTGTGGGGATTGAGGTGGTGCGATAGACAAGGCGAACGTCGGGGCAGCTCCTTGGAGGTGGAGGACGGGGTGTCTGATCCGGCGGGACGACAAGATTGACAATGGATCCTCATCCGGTGCGGTGGATGAGGGATGGCGAGCTGTTGTGGTGGACGACGTAGTCAGGGAAGAGTCTCCGACTGGGCGGCAGTCGGGAGGCCGACGGAGGAGCGTGGGGTTTCGCGGGTTTTGGCAGCCTCGGTGTACAAATGGGGGGGGGAGGGGGCAAAGGGGGAGGGGGAGCCAAGATTAGGTACGCACTTGTCTGAAATGTAGGGTAAGTTACCAGCGTACCCCCACCGGTTTTGACACCGCGACGTGGAGCTTCATTTTCGGCTGAGGGATAGAAGGGGGATTTCACGTGTCTGGGCTGCGGGAGCGATTTCAGATGAGGATGGAGTTCTCGCGCGCGTACAAATTTCGGGATAACAAGGGGCGGTGCGGGTTGAAGAAGCGGGAGTTTCAAAGAAGGTGAGACAAAAGATACTGGAGCTTGAAAATTTCGGGATAACAAGGTGTGAATTCCTTGTTCGGCAGAACAAACTTAACGTGTAAAAAAATCATACAAGACACAAGAGCGTCATGTCCCCTTTTACTATATAGCTATAGATGCCATTGAAAAAACCACAAGAAAAATGTAAAAAAATCGGGAGAGCATGATTACCCTGCACAGTACCAAATCAATTCGCACTTCCCTCAACAACAACAAAAAACAAATCAATTCCCTCCAAAGAAAGAGTAATGTCCCTTTTTATATGATTACAGATGCCATGATCTCGAATTTCAATTTTTGAATCCACGTTATGTTGAATTCGAATATATCATTAGGTGACCTTGCGGTTTATAATTGATGTAGTCATACATTTTGATCTTCCATCATATATGAACATTTTACTCCACCATGTGAACATATATATTGTCGTCTACCATATGGACTAAATTTGAATCAATTTTCCTTATTTGAATACGATTGTTGTCAAGTTATACAATAATTTAAATATTATCTTGATAACAAAAAGACATGCATATAGCAGTAATCATATTTCACTATGAACTACATGTACCATACGCTCTCCAATTCAAATATCTGTATCCATTTTATGTTGAATTGAAATAATAGTACATTATTGGTCTGG
Organism: Triticum aestivum; assembly: GCF_018294505.1. Classification (NCBI taxonomy): domain Eukaryota; kingdom Viridiplantae; phylum Streptophyta; class Magnoliopsida; order Poales; family Poaceae; genus Triticum; species Triticum aestivum. The sequence continues at coordinate 538,568,671 of NC_057798.1, forward strand.
GTAGCGAGATGTTTGGGATATTCTAAACCCTGTTTTCATACGTATAATTTTTCACTGAATTGGGACAAGTTTTGGTATAAGCCTCTTGCAAAAACTGGAGATTCTCTCAATAAGCCTCGTGGTTCCGAGAGGGAACGTGTCACCTTTGTGTGCGAAACGATATACGCTGCCTCCCCCCTAATTTTATTTACAGAGGCAACATAGAACTATATGACTGCCCTGTTAAATTTTGGAATTATTTCAGGTTCATTTGGCCTTTTTATACATTAATTGAGTTTTTGGACTTTTAATGTGCCTAATCTAAATATGAATTGCATGCACATGCTCCGGTGCACCAAAGTGGGTTGAGAAATCACATGTGTGTCCTTGGTTGAATTTCTAGGTCCCATGGAAGAAATGAGAATGAAATTCAAACATCTAGGCGTCATGACTCTGCCGAGAACATTGAGAAACTTAGATTTTAAATTCATGTAATGAAACTTGGCATGGTGTCATGTCATGGCACTAACATGTTGTGGTAAAAAAATTGAGCCGATTTGGAAGCTCGTGATTCTAAGAGGGAACGTGCCACCCCCCTGCCCTTGAGTTTCTTAACAAAGGCAACATAGAACTACATTAGTGCCATGTTAAATTTTGGAATTATTCTGGGTTCGCTTGTCATTTTTTATACATTAATTGAGTTTCTGGTCATTTAATGTGCATAAGTCAAATTTGAACTACAAGCACATGCTCTCGTGCACCAAAGTTGGTTGAAAAATCACATTTGTGTCCTCGGGTGAATTTCTAGGTCCCATGCAAGAAATGAGAATAAAATTAAAACATCTGGGCATCATGGCTCGGCCGAGAACATTGAGAAACTTGGTTTTAAATTTTGGAAAATCATGAAACTTGGCATGGATGTCATGTCATGGTACTACGATGTTGTGGTAAAAAAATGGCTGAATAGGAACAGATTTTGCTATAAGCTTCTTGCAAACCGAAGCTTCTCTCAAGAAGGCTTGTGGTTCTGAGAGGGAACGTGTCACCTTTGAGTGTGAAATGATATACATTGTCCCCCTTGAGTTTATTTACAAAGGCAACATAGAACTGCATGAGTGCCCTGTTAAATTTTGGAATTATTCCGGCTTCGTTTGGCCTTATTTACACATTAATTGAGTTTTTGGTCATTTAATGTGCATAATTCAAATTTGAACTACAAGCACGTGCTCCCGTGCACCAAAGTTGGTTGAAAATCACATTTGTGTCCTCGGGTGAATTTCTACTCCCATTCAAAAAATAAGAATAAGATTCAAACATCTGGGCATCGTGGCTCGGTCAAGAACATTGAGAAACTTGGTTTTGAAATCATGAAACTTGGCATGGTGTCATGTCATGGTAGTACCATGCCGTGGTAAAACAATTTGGCCGAATAGGAACAAATTTTGGTATAAGCTTCTTGCAAATCGGAGCTTCTCTCAAGAAGGCTTGTGGTTCTGGGAGGGAACGTGTCACCTTTGTGTGCATAATTCAAATTTGAAATACAAGCACATGTTCTAGTGCACCAAAGTTGGTTGAAAAATCACATGTGTGTGCTCGGGTAAATTTCTAGGTTCCATGCAAGAAATGGGAATGAAATTCAAAATTCTAGGCGCCGTGGCTGGGTTGGAAACATTGAGAAACTTACTTTTGTAATTCCTGTAAATCCAAAACACGCATGAAAATAATAAAACTTGGCTTGGTGCCATGACATGGCACCAACATGCTGTGGTAAATTTGCAGTCCGATTTGCGAAGGCGCACACATTAACAATCAACAAAGTCATTTTGGAACAAGTGCTGTCACGTTACAATCAGAAACACAAGTATTATTGAAACCGTGGGCGTTCTACTTACTAGTACCATTTACGTGCCGCCACGCGTCCCCATTTTTTATTAGCTAGGAGGCGCCGTGCAGGGTAGCTATTTGAGTACGAGAGGCGTGCGATCAGACCCCTGCCCGTGCTTATCGGGAGGAGAGCCCTTTGACCTCCATCTGCCGTCCACCTCTCTCCCAAGGTCTCCATTAATGGCGCCCGAGCCTCTGTTTAATGGAGTGGCTATGTCTCACTCGACTGAGATTTAAGAGAGAAAAAAGAAAATCTGACAACACGGATCTTGATGTAAGATCCGACGGACCTATATAGCATCTACTACGACTTATAGCAAGACTGATGAATATATAAGGACGATTTTTTTATCAAAGAAGGGCTTGCCCCTTCCGATTTTCATTACTGAAAACCACCACAATTCACAAGAAGTTCAGCACAACTCCAGCCTAACACAAAGGACTAAAAGCTACTCCCTCCGTCCCATAATATAAGACGCTTTTTGACACTAGTATAGTGTCAAAAAACGTCTTACATTATGAGACGGAGGGAGTACCAGATTGAAATCGCAACATCCCAAGAGGTCAACAAAGGCCAAACATCCGCGCTAGAACCCAACATTTCACAACCGACGACACAATCCACATCCTAAACCGATTATTACATCAAAATAAACCAGGAAACTGAAGGAAGCCCAGCAGCAACTAGAAGAACAGCAACGCCAGGGTCGCCACAGCAAGAGTTTTCTTCATTCCAGCCTTGCAACATTGATCTTCCACAGAAAGACAAGGACGATTAATTGTCTTACATAATTAGAAAGATAATTAAAAAAGCCACATGCGGCTACGCCCAAAATACACAAGGGCAAAAGAAGAAGGAAGACAAGGATCTGGCTCGTTGATCTCTACTTTCTTGATGCGTTGCTGCAGGCCGCGGGAACTAGTCTCCGCGGCGAGCGGCGATGAGCTCTTTCATGTCCTCAAGATGCTGCTTGAGAACATCCACGGATTCCTCCTCCAGCCTTTGGCGCTCGTTGCGGAGCATGTCATTCTCGTCCATAAGTTTCTTGACGATGACGCCGGTCCTCTTCAACAAGGCACTAGTCACCTCCTGCTGGTCTGCACTTTGGACGATCTTCTCCCTCAGCAGGTCGCGCTTGGCCCAGAGCCTCTCATTGCCCTCCCTTAGTTGCCGGATGACACCGGTAGCCTGTTCAAACGAGGCTTTCATGTCGTCCTGCAACCTCGCCAAGCCGGAGATCTGATCCATCTGGCTATGGACAATCGCATGCATGCGCCTGTAACAGTCGTCGCCTGCCCGTGAGAAATTTTCCCAGGACGCCGCGGCGCGGCGGGACATCTTTGCTGCATTCGTAGCGCGGCGGGACATCTCTGCTGCTTCTGCAGCGCGGCCGGACCAGTCTGCTGCATCGACGGCGCGGCGGGACCTCCGTGCTACTTCAATGGCGCAGCGGGACCTCTGTGCCACTACTTCCGCGCGGCGGGACATGTCGGCTGCTCTCGCAACGAGGCGGGACATCTCTCGTGCTTCCGCTTCCATGCTCGCCTCTCCCTGCTGGCAATCTCTCGACCCAGAACTCACGCTGGCCATGGCAGACGCAAGGGAAGGATGCTGAATGACTTGTTTGTTTTTGTGGATGAGGAGTTGAGGAGGAATGTGCAGTCATCTTGGCATACTAGTATTTATAACCGAGTACTAATACGCTCCTAAGTGGGAAACTGTTTAGGTTGTGATCGGTGTGAACAGGTTTGGAATTCAATATAGCGTGGTACTAATACGCTCCTAAGTGGGAAACCGTTTAGGTTGTGATCGGTGTGAACAGGTCTGCAATATAGCATGGAGTAATTTGGAATGTGACGAGACGCAAGCTCAAAATTTATAAATACCCATGTGGTGTGCTCTACGCTAGTCCTTTTTTCAGACGCATTAAACCTATCTCTCGGGACTTCTCGCACGCACCATCGTGCCACCCACAAAAACTTGTACTCTGAGTTTAGTAGTACATTATACAGGAAGAGAAGAGGTGCACGCACGCACTCGTCCTCTCACACACGCGTCTGTTTTTTCTCGAAAAGGAGGATGATGACCCCCGGCCTCTGCATCTGGGAGTCACACAGGCATCTGTAGCTACGAATTGTAGTGTTCTCAACCATCCGATTGGCTCTATCATGGATGTACCTAAATACTAAAACATGTCTAGATACATCTATATTTTGACAAATGGAAGGCATGTATTGTGGAACGCAGGGAGTGCTTATCATCAAAATGGATAAAAAGGGACGTATCTAGAACTAAAATACGTCTACATTCATCTCCTTTTATCCATTTTGATGACAAGTAGTACTTCTTACCCAAAGGAGCTTTATATCCAACAGACACAAAATATCCGTTCGGCTGTTGGAAATTACTGATTTGATGTCGAAGTAATTGCTGCATCGCCACCAAAACCCACCATTTCTTAAGCTAAAGTAGACCAAGGTAATCCCTATATTTGCATATTACTAAGATAAACAGAAGGCACTGTCGAAACAGTTAGGACGTGAGCTTGTCAATCTGAATGTGGAGGGACACAAGCTTAGCCCCGGCCAGCAGCTTGGGCGGAACTGTCAAGAAGATCAGCTCCTGCACGTCGATGTCGCCGGGATCCTTGCTGCTTGTCACCTCCATTTCCACCTCGACGGTGTCGGTCGTGCCTTTGGGCTCCCCCGGCTGGCCGTTCGCCCAGAGCTTGGCCTAGTAGTGCGGCAGTGGGGACGCCCCCGCTCTAATGCAGACGACCGACACGGCGATAGGCACGCCGATGTCGAGCACGCCGCCGACCAAGAAAAATGCGCGGCGGTCCTCCTCCACGAACAGCAATAGCCGTGGCTCCGACAGTGGCACTTGCAGCTGGAGCACCTTGCCGTACTGGATCCTGTGCACGGGCATGGGATGCGCGTTGTTGATGTGGTGGTAGAGCGTCGGCGGCGAGCTTTCATAGCCGCAGACGAGCACGGGGCATTTGCAGGGCGCGAGCGGACACACCCTCTGGTGATCGGCGAGCTTGTGATAAGTGACGTAGATCCCACAGCCTTCGTGCGGGCACTCCACCCTCAGTGACGAAACGACGGTGTCCACCGCTGTGTTCCGCACATCGAAGCCACCGCCGCGCTCGCACTTCTGGCAGTGCCGCTGGTTCCCGGGGTGCTCGACGCGGCAGTCCGCGCAGGCCAGATGCCCTCCCTTGCACTGCGGAAATCAATCGAATAGCACATCAATCAAGAAACCTGCACCTTGCTCAATTAGCCGAATGGACAAGGTGTATTCAAACCTCATACACTGGAGGCATCAAGGGGCGGAGGCACAAGGGCAGTGGAGCACAGTGAGGTTCGTCGAGACCTTAGTGAGCTCCCTCGTTGGTTCCTGTTCCGTCTGCATGATCTCGCCCTCCTCGTGCACAACCATCTCTCTCTTGGGCCGGGGCATTACAAAGCTTTAGCGTCACATATTTTATACTTTGCGCATAACTATCCTCCCGCATACCAAGGAAGGCAGTAGTTTGAGTTTTCTGGACAAATTTGCCCCTGCGCATGAGTAAGCTGCATAAATATCAACAGTAAATGCGCATGCAATGGTTGGCTGGTCCTCCTTCCTTTTCGCTTGAGTTGGCTTCCCCAGGCGGTCAAGCCGCATCCGGCGCTGCACGCGTTTGCCTATAGCCATTTTCTGCTTTGGAAGCTGGCGCGATTAATGGGGGCAGAACTAATCGAGCGGGGGCACAGATGGAAACCAACGCGGACGCGTAGACTAATCTGAGAAAAACAAGAAAAAGTTATACGCAAAGTAAAAGGAATCGGAGGGAGTACTACTTCAAGGTGCATTAAATCAACACATGCAAGTATCAAAAGGAGAGTCACGACATGCATGCATGCGTTGTAATTAATGCATCGGTAACCCTAAATTATTGAAATATATCGAGTTCAGTGCTTTGATGTGTCGCGTCAACTCGTACATCAACGAGAAGTTTGATTATCCTCTCCCTCGCGGACTTAACTGCACCTGCCTTTGGCTGTATGATAGGTTGGCCACACACCTGTCGGGCCCACCTGTCATACACGCAAAGACATGAGCGTCCCTCCCTCGCCCATGAGCGTGGTGGCTGGCAAGACTAGGAGAAGCTTTCGCTACATGCTCTCCTTCCCGCACGCGGTGGACATGCAGCAGTTCAATCGGTGTCAGATGGCCAGAAGCGTACTATAGTACTCCTCGAGTGCAGTAGTACACCATCATTGTTCGACTTCCCGAAGAGGCAAAGAGCCAAGCGCAGCCCGGACGCTCGCGTGGCAGTTTCATGTGTAGAGTAGTCTAGATAGCGTGTACCGTGCGTGTATGCTTAAAATTGTTGGGGTTGGCTCCATGCTATGTGGCCGTCTCGAAGTTTTTTTTAAATTAAAATAGTCTTCTGGCCCTACCTGTCACCCTGGTGATTGTAGTTTGCACGCTCATCTGGTCAAGACAGGAATATATATTTTTTAATTTGTTTTTTTCGAAAAGGGGGGACTCCCTGGCCTCTGCATTAGAATGATGGATGCGGCCACATATATTTTAATTTGTGGTGGTTAAATGTTAGAGGTTGTAGCAAATATATTGTACACTGCGGGTCTTTCAGCCAAGTTTAGAGGCAAGCATGTGGGGCCTGTGCTATGATGTGTCGCGCCAACTCGTAGAACGAGGTGAAGCTTGATTTTACTACACGCCTTCTCCCTCGCCCATGCGCGCTGTTGCTCGCAAATGAGGACAGGCTTTTGCTTAGTAGTACTTCTACAACAAGCTATCCGTCCCGCTCGCGGTGGACGGACATGCAGTAGTGGATTCGACACTGTAGAAGCAGTAGTAGTAACATCATTGTTCGTCTTCTCAAAGAGGCGAAGAGCCAAGCGCAAACTGAACGTTGCAGTTGCAAACATTGGAGCACGCATATAGCCAGGCTCTTGCATGAGACAAAATTGCTATGTGAGCCCACTATTGTATTAGTACGTACAACTACTTGCTAGTATAGCCCTGTAAACCAGAAAGGAGTATTTGCCCTTCTAGAGATTTCAACAAGTGACTAGACTACACCGAGATGGAGTACATATGGAGCAAAATGAGTGAATCTGCACCATAAATAAATACGTACTAGTTCTATCATTTTCCTCTCCGAGGTGCACAATATTGAATATACTGACTAGTCTCTTTTTGACACGCATTTACGTTGTTTTTTTGACACAGTACAGACGCAAGCGCTCATATACACGCACATACACTCACCCCTATGAACGCACACACGCACGGCACTAAGTATCATCTTGAAATTTACGAAGTCACCATAAGAACCTTGTCGTCGACGGGTCCATAGGTGCTAGAATGCCAAGGAGGAAGAGGGTAGCGGTTCTCGAGACGTTAAACAGTCAATGATGCATCCTCAATTACATGTAGAGGTAATTAATTGGAGAAGCAGACTAGAGCCGGCACAATGTGAATGCAACAGAGTTTGGACTCTCATATAATAAAGGCGCCCCACCACTCCAATCCATCTACTCCCAAGTCTCTGCGCAACAATGCTCACTCCAATCCAAGACCAAGTGACCATAAGCCACAAGCACTTATCGAGGCGATGGACGCAAGCGACAGTCGGCTGTGCCAAATCATCCAAGGCACCGGCATGCAGCCCCGCACCGCGCAACATTTCCAGACGGTGCTGGCGACCGTAGGCATCGTAGTCCTCACCGACGCCGGCTTCGCCTCTCGCATGGACGACATGATGGTCAACTCCATCCGCAAGTTCACCGCCGTCAAGAAGCGTGCGGATGACCTTGTCGTACTACTCCAGCCCGCGCGCCCAGGCTCCTCATTGCCTGCCACCCTCATCAGCCTAGATGGTGATGAACTCTTTCAAGCCCTGGTGGCCCTGCAGGTGCCGGAGGTCACGACGAAGAATGTGCACCTCGAGGCCGCGCTCGCCGCGCAGTGTCTCGCCATGCAAGAAACCATCGACCTGCACATCCACGTCTACGAGGAAAATCGTCTACATAGGCCACTACAAGGCAAGCGAGGACAGAAAGACGTTGGCCTTCTTCCAGCGCCTGGAATCTTTGGACGCCATTGTTCAGAAGCACGTCGACCTGGCCACGAAAACCGCTTCTACTTAGGTGCCATTCGGTGGGCCGGCACCCTGAGTCAAGGAGGTGGACGTCGTTGATGGATGCATCTCTTCTTCTTGCCTCCTGTAACCAGCACTGCATCGCCTCGTGGCCTTAATGTTTTATTAGTATAGTACTCCCTCCGTTCCCAAATATAAGTCTTTCTAAAGATTCCAACAAGTAAATAAATGCAGGTCGACGAATTCTGGCTATATGTGCATATTTATATCTAGCTATTGTACTTGTTGGCTATAAACTTGACTATATGTGACATGGCAACATCATATAGCCAGCAGCTGGCTATATTATTAACCATGCTCTTAGAGAGTAGAAGAGAGAAACGAGGGAGGAGGGCTAGCTGTAGCACGGACGCTGTTGTCAGATGGGACTCGTGTTTATAGAATAGGGGTACTGAGCACTCGTGCCTTTTTTTTGAGGGAAAAATTAGTCGTATGTCTAGTACCACTAGTTGGGTGCGTGCGACCTACAGCTGTCATCACTTTAGGTCTACTTTTCGAACCGCGGCTACGCTTCACAGTACATATTTTTCACGCATTTATCCTCCTATATGTACTCCTAGGCTATTTTCGCGTGCTCCCATTCGCTGACATGTGGGACATAGAGCATCTGGGTCGTAGTGCATGCACGACTCGGAGCATATGCCGGGGTACTTTAGATTTCAGACCTCACGAATTACATGCAAACCCCCCGCAGAAGAATAAATAAATCAATGAATTACTACATGAAACCGGATTATTTTTGTGGAAACCGGAGCACGTTCATTAAATTTTGGACATAACACGTTTATAAAAAATGACCGGACCTAAACCAGTCTAAGGGCCTCTTTGATTGTTCCTGGAAAAAAAGGGCCTCTTTGATTCGCAGGATACTGAAAACACAGGAATGGGGAAAGTATGATGGTGATGAACCGAGACGAGGAGAACTCTAACTCAGTTAGAGGTTAGAGTTAGATTCTAACCCTGAACTAACTCTAAACCAAAGAGGTGTATGGATGGCAGGGTTAGATTGACAATAAATGCTCTATCTCAATCATTTGACTACTTTGGACCCTATTTTTAGTCAGACTAAAATAAGTCCCTTGGATCCAAGCCCCCTCTTGGTGTGGCCGGCTCTTCTGTGGCCTCCTCCCACTCACAATTGACATAAACGAACCATCTATACAATCAAGCATGCAAAACATGATAATTTTTACTTTGTCCATACAAATGAGATATCCCACTTAAACATACAAGTCGTCAATCAAGCTTCACAAAATAAAAAAACACTTTATGAAACAAAGAATGAGCTAACTCATCACGAAAGTTGTTCACGATAGGGAGGGTGCCCGGAGCCCCTCACGCACCGAGGGAGGAGCTTGCCATCATCGCTCTGGAGGAAGGCTCTGTAGAGCCCAAGCCCGGGAACCCCTCCGATGTCGGCCCTTGCGAGTTGAGGTCGACACCGGCATGGGTAGCAGGGCCGCTTGCCGCCGACTAGGAACTTAATCTTTGGGCCTCTATAAATAATGCAAGCCTGTAAGTAAAATACCTAGAAAGGTGAACTGAATCTTTGGGCCTCTAGAAATAATGCAAGCCTGAAACTGAAATACCTAGAAAGGTGAACTGAATCTTTGGGCCTCTAGAAATAATGCAAGCCTGAAACTTAAATACCTAGAAAGGTGAACTGAATCTTTGGGCCTCTAGAAATAATGCAAGCCTGAAACTGAAATACCTAGAAAGGTGAATTGAATCTTTGGGCCTCTAGAAATAATGCAAGCCTGAAAATGAAATACCTAGAAAGGTGAACTGAATCTTTGGGCCTCTAGAAATAATGCAAGCCTGAAACTCAAATACCTAGAAAGGTGAACTGAATCTTTGGGCCTCTAGAAACAATGCAAGCCTGAAATTGAAATACCAAGAAAGGTGAATTGAATCTTTGGGCCTCTACAAATAATGCAAGCCTGAAATTGAAATGCCTAGAAAGGTGACCTAAATCTTTGGGCCTCTAGAAAGATTTATTACCTCCTCAAGCAGCATCAAACAATTCCATGCGTGCACCACAAATCTATAGCAAGTTTTATCAGGATCTACTTTTCCAAATCAGAATTAGCGCTAGAGCAAGCAAGATCAATGATATGGCCATGAGACAGAGAAGGAACGAACAAACTCACCCCTCTCGCGACCTCCCTGGTAGATGCGCCACCACCGCGCATGACAAAGGGAGAAAAATGACTGGTGAAGGGGGAGCGGGGCGACCTTCAAAGGACAAAGGGAGAGGGCGGCCGGAGTAGGGCGGCGGAGGCCGGAAGGTGAGGGTGGCCGGAGGAGAGAGAGGGCGAGCGGTGCTTGGGCCGGCGGCCCTATGGGGAACAGAGAGGAGTCGTGCGAGAGGAGGGAGCGATCTGGTGCGGGAAGGTGAGATTTTTTTAGGGGAGCGATCTGTTGCGGGCATGTGAGATTTTTTTAGTTCTCTTTTAGTGGGCCCAGGATAACTAACCCAATTAGAACCTCTCCACCGGGCTAGTTTTTTTAGCTGGGTTAGAGCAAACTAGCTCAAACTAACCCCTCTTGTTTCGATAATTTGAGGCTATTGCAACCCAAACTAGCTCTAACTCAGGGATCCAAACAAAGAGGAGTGTTACTGTACATGATACAACGTGGACCATAGCACATTGTTTTTTATGGCCATATCACCACATTATTGTTTTCTACTGCTGGTTCACTGGGCTACCGTGGTTCGCACGGCTGGTTCACTAGGCTGCCGTGGTTCGCGCTCCTCCGACCTGAGTAGTACTCCCTCCGTTCCTAAATATAAGTCTTCGTAGATATTTCACTGTGGACCACATACGGATGTATATAGATGCATTTTATGTGTAGATTCACTCATTTTCCCCGTATGTGGTCCATAGTGAAATCTCTCCAAAGACTTATTTAGGAACGGAGGGAGTAGTATAGTACTAGTATATAACGCATCATTCTTTGCTCCTTCTTACTACTCCGACATGTGGGAGAGCCAGCATCTGGGTCGACGTGTCATGCACCAGATTAGAGCGCGGAACGGAAGGGGGGCATCACCCCGGTCGGAGCGCCAGTAATTCATGACTATAGTGAGTGGTCATATCACAAGTCTTTCCAGCAGTAACGCACTGTCAAATCGCACAGCCCCACTCGCTCACCCTCCTCGCCTCTCTGTCAAACCGCTTACCCGAAAACTGCCACGCGTACTGCCCGGGAAAAGCCCCGCCCTCAACTTTTAACTACGCGAAAATAGTTCGAGCTTGTTTGTTCTATATAAATATAGTACTTACTGTATGTTTATTCACCCATGGGGTTGTTCAATGAATGGAGGGCGGGGAGCACAAGTAAACAATACTACCTCTATCCGGGTTTATTGGTCCCCATTGTATTTCGTGCCAAATTTTAACCATAGATTAAACTAAGAAAATGTTCACGCATGTCACCAAACATTATATTTTTCAAAACTATGTTCAAATACGAATCCAATGAGATAATTTTTCTTGACATGCATTAACATTTTGTTAGTTAAATATTTAGTCAAAATTTGGCACAAACTATAAAAGGGACCTATAAACTAGGACGGAGGTAGTACTGTAGTAGTAGTAAGTAGGAGTCATAGAGAAGTCACCTTAAATAGAGAGTTTCTTTTCTTTAATGCCACGTACACAAATTGAAACGCTTGTTGTGGAGAGAAAAAATATAATCACTCCACTATATATGGACGCAGGGGCCTGAGCGCTCGCTTTACTGGGGTTGCTCTCTTCATTCTCTCGTCCTCTCCAGATATAAACAAGACAGCGGTAGCAACATTTTCTCTCTGCTCACCGCTGGTCACAGATCCGGCCGGATCCCTTCAGCCGGTGTGTGTAGAGGAATAAAAGGTGCATCATTCACGCGGTCATCGCCGCCGAGGGAGGAAACCCACAGCTGCCGGAGGGGCCCGATCCTCTGCCCTTGTCGTTCTCTCCGACACAACGCCGGCTCGGGAGGTCCTCCGACCCTTCTTCCTCCCTGCCGTATTGTCCGCAGATCCGACCTGCCGCCGCCGACATCCCGGCGACCCTTAGGTATAAGTTCTTCGAAAGTGGCCTTGCTCAACTACCCCAGCTCCCCACGTGTCTGCATGTGCATCTTTTTCTACTCCCATCAACTCTTCCAAAGCCACCTAAATTTTTAGTATTATTAGAGGTAAAGCTACTTCATGCATTCGAATCTAGGGCTTTGTTCAAACAACTAAGAAAGGGGGGAAGGTTGTAGCATGAATCTAGGACTTGATTCAAAGAGGAAATAATATGGTGAAAGTAGTAGAGACCAGATACCCAACCGGTCTCTTGGTTGAAAAGGGAAATAATGGGAAAACGCAGTACAAACTGGATAAGGAACAGATCTATTATTGGTTGAAAAAAGGATAGAAAGTGGCGGCTGGTGGACAAGTCAAAAGAGTATGTCCAGGATTAGATTTGTTGCCATCACATAGTAAAAGGTCTCCAGGATTAGATTTGCTGCCCTCATATAGTAAAAGGTCTCAGGATTAGATTTGCTGCCCTCACATAGTAAAAGGTCTCAGGATTAGATTTGCTGCCCTCACATAGTAAAAGGTCTCAGGATTAGATTTGCTGCCCTCACATAGTAAAAGGCCTCCATGATAAGATTTGCTGCCCTCACACAGTAAAAGGTCTCCAGGATTAGGTTTGCTGCCCTCACATAGCGTGAACAAGCTCGGCATCACCACTTTATGCCTCCTTGTAGGTACATTGTGTTGATGCGTCCATTGTCGCATGTCCTTATACCAACCTTTTGCTATTTTTTTGCGGGTAAACCAACCTTTTGCTGTAAGGGCGCATGTAAAATGAAGTGATCACACTGTTACCTTAGGGACATGTCTAACCAGTGTTATTGTTAATCTAATGCCTCCAGTGGTAAGATGCAATTAAACTGTGTTACAAATGGCACTCATGCTGTTTTCCCCAGTATGATAAGTTGCTCCTTTACGCTGTTGAGTGTCCTGGTGTCCCCACGGTCCCATGCCCTTAAACCAACTCTTTAGCTGTTGTTGATTTACTGTGTCTGGTAAACAAGCAATGCCACCATTAAAGTAGTCCCATATTTGAGGAATCTCATTGTTGATCGTAATGCTTCTGGTAACATGAAGCATTGTTGACGTTTTAAAATTTCTACTGTCCTTGTGTGATTGCCATGAACACAATTAAGATGCTTCTTTTCATTTTGTATATGTTTCGTATATTCTTATTGACCAGCAACTGTTTACTTTCTATCATTTTGTGCAGATAGGGATATCCATTTCACCTTGTTGCTATTGTGACCTTTTGGTGAACTGCACAAAACACTTTTTTTGGGAATGAGTGTCTTGTGCAGTTCAACTAAAATGTCACATGGGCAACATCTCTCAATTTTGGTGGAACTGCACAAAATGGTTAAACTAAAGTGAAACCATGCTCTCCTGTCTCCTTGTTTGTGCTATGCAAACATGAAGTGAAAACAGGACTACTCTACTACAGATGTTGTGACGGTCAAGAGCAACATCTCTCAATTTTGGTGGAACTGCACAAAATGGTTCAACTAAAGCGAAACCATGCTCTCTTGTCTCCTTGTTTGTGCTATGCAAACATGTTGTGCAAATAGGAATACTCTACTATAGATGTTGTGATGGTCAAGAGCATTCGCCAAGTTCTTCGATTGTATGACATGGCTAGCCAAGATGGATTTAATCCCGATATTCACTTTATCAAAAGGCTCTAATGGGTTGGTTCTGAATCTTGCAAGCTGGGAATCAGTGAGATGTGTAGGCATCTTTGTTGTACTTATTATTTGAATCTTATTTGTTGGTTCTGAATCTTGCAAGCTGGGAATCAATGAGACGTGTAGGCATCTTTGTTCTACTTATTATTTGGATCTTATTTGTTGGTTCTGAATCTTGCAAGCTAGGAATCAATGAGATGTGTAGGCATCTTTGTTGTACTTATTATTTGGGTCTTATTTGTTGGTTCTGAATCTTGCAAGCTGGGAAACACGACATGATGATGCAGAGGACAGCAACCATAACAAACAATTCAAACTTGGTAGTATTATCTTTGTGAAAGTGCGACAAATGTGCTGATCGTGTGCGTCCTGAGAATAATAATTCTAATTGTTGTGCATGTTGATCCCGTGGCACTGATAGAACGAGCCAATGCATTGCTTGTTTTAAGTATAAGTTTCTATTAAAGCTAATTAAATTTAAGTAAAGTGACCACTAACTCCTGTTATTACAGTACCAATACAGACCCGCTCGTGAACGGACGTGTGGCCGGAGTAGGTTTCTTAATGGAGGCATTTGAATGCGCCGAGGGTGCATCTTCTGCCGGGCGTGCAGCGGACGAGGGAGGGGTAGTAACTGTTGTCGCCTGTACACACTCAGCTTACTGTTGAATCCAGTTCCCCAAGAGCTGAAAAACAAACTGTTGCCGCCGCCTACACACTCGTTCACTCAAAGAGACTCCAATGGCGATCCGAGGGGTGAGCCTGCTGGATATGGACTTCAGCAAGGAGTTTGTTCGCCGTTCAGTCCTATGGCTGCACCAAGTTGAATGTGATGTACACCAACGATACGGACATGGTGAAGCTCTGCCTCGCCTCAGTCCTATGGCTGCACCAGGTTCTGGAGCATTTGCCCCTTTCATCGGCAGCGCCGACTGCACCTTCGCTACGATGGAGAGAAGGAAGAACACGATGATTCGGCCATGTGGTGCAACAAGCATGTCGACATCCAGAAGCAATATAATATCCTCAGCAATGGGCAGGAGAAGGACTCCGTGGTTGACCTCACTGAGACCATCATCGACCCCTGATACGCCAATATGAAAGAAGACGACCTGAACACGTGGGAGGTACCTCTGAATCTAGCCTACATAACCTACGCGGCCAAGGACGCATACGCATGCTATGACATGTACAGGCAGATCTTGGACATGAGGGCGTGTCTGCTTCCCGTAATCGACGAGTACACGGACAGCCGTAGCGTCATGATCAAGCGTGCCAGGAAGGTCTAGATGTTGCACTTTATCTGTTTATAAGCACCTTTATCATGTGAGTGTTTCATGCATTAGCCTATGTGTCGTAATTATCTGTTTTGTCCGAAATATTTCTTTTAAGAACCCATTAACCTGATTGCTTTTTTAGTGGCTATTTGCTAATGTATGTAAACTAGTTCACTTATCCATAAAAAAACTAGTTCACTCGGCTGTCGTGCTTTGAATCTCCTTCCTCCCAACATATTCCTCTCCTCAGGTGGACCCAGCAGGTCTCTGAATTTTCTCCCACTTTCTTTTTCGATGTAAACTGAGTTTTCTCCCAGTACTTTCCCCTAGAACCAACTCAACTGTCCCACGTCTAGCCTAAAAAATAATAATACCCCACGTACTATTAACTCATCAAATTAAAATGATATTTTATTTCGTAAGTTGAAAGTTCTTACAAAATAATAATAATAATTGTTTATATATAACTGGCCAAGTTAACTCCTAGTGATTGCGTACATAAGCTTGCAAAGATTTTACTGACGTGCAATCATGTGTTTATGTTTTTATAACATTTCTCTGTCTAGCCCAACATGATATTTTCACCCAGCCCAGCAAGTCTGTGGATTTCGAGAAAAATGCAAATGGGATTTAAACGGGCTACATAGATGCTACATCATTGTTTCACCCAGCCCACCAAATGGACTAAAAATAAATGGACTAGCTGACATGTGGGCCAGTAGGTCGAAGCCTAAGAAGGCGTTGGATTTACATCCAACTGTCGGCATTCTTCTTCAATCTCTCGTCTTCTTCCCCCAGTGCTGCCGGAACCGCCTGCTCCAGCCTTCGGCGTCCAGCGGCGTTGTTTTGCGCTCCTCAGCGAAATGCTATCCCGCCGACGGCCAGGCCATCCCTCCACTCTGCACCTCCTGTTATTCTCTGCCGAGTGTAGGCCCACCCCGCACCCAAACCAGTCAAGTTTCCCACTCCTCTCCGTTTACGACTCCGCTGCCGCGTCTTCCCCATCTCTGGGTCATTCCAGTCTGGGGCCTTGCCGTCGTCCATCACCTCGGTGCGCTCGGCGCGGCGTGGTAAACATACGAGAGTCATCGGAAGAGGACTATACATGGAGAGCCTGATGGCTGGGACCCACGAGGTCCATGGTCGCACGCAAGGAAAGTTCCTCCTTATTATGCACTCTACGTGCACTGTACGTGGGAAGGGCTTCTGTATTTCGCGAAAAAAATGCCCCCCCCCCTACTGACAGGTCAGACCCACCAGCTATATCTTCGCATGCAAGGAAGTGCCTCCTTATTACGCACCAAAAAATGAATACCCCCTGCTAGCTGGGACCCACCATAGTGGGTGGCTGACTTGTGGGCCTACTAAGTTGACGAGGATAGAGAGCTTTGTCAACTTAGTCAATATGAATGATTCTAGCTCCAGTGACCGTACGATGTCCATCCAACGGCCATAGTGCTTCTTCAACCTCTGGTCTTCTTGCTCCAGCCGCCCAAAGCAGCGCCGGTCGTGTCGCATGCTCCTGCCTCTCGTGGTCGGCTGTGATGCCGCGGAGGCCTCACCGCCCCCTACTACTCCCACCGCTGGCCCAGGGTATCCCTCTACTTACCCACACCCCCTGTTATTCTGCGGCGACAACAGCCTCACGCCGCAGCCGAACCAGTGAACCCTCGTACTCCTCTCCGCATGGGCATCCACTGCCGCGTCTTCCCTGGCTCCTCGTCGTCCCCTTCCTAGGCCTCACCGTCGTCCACCGCCTTGGTGCTCTCGGTGCGGCGTGGTCAATGTGGTCAACGACCAACTTCCATCGGAAGAGTACTGTACGTGGAGAGGCTGACAGCTGGGTCCAAGGCCACAACCCAGTTTTTTTGTGATTTGCCAAGTAAGCGCTTTGTCAGGCCTGTTGGGCTACAAATATTTCAAGACGAGGAGAGATTGATTCGGCTAGCCGAGAAAATGGCCTATCAGTAATGAGAAATGGGTTGTACATTTTTAAAACACATCAAACCGGCAATTAGTTTCAAATATCTTTTTTCCATTTCGAGATTTTAAATTACATTAATTTTTATGCGTGGAGAATTTGTTGGATTTTAACTTGATATACATTTATTTTTAAAATCAGTTTCAATATGAGTCGAAATTTCGGGATTAAAAACAGTTCGGACCGCATCGAAATATGCAAAATTTCGTATAATTTTTTAACTGTGGCCACAATATGGGCTGTAATGCTAACAAAAAGAATATGGGCTCCAAACAAAACCTTAAGAATTAGCAAATGGGCTGTAAATTATTAGAAATAATGGCAGATGGGCTATATGCTGTTTTCCACTGATTTGAGGCTTTCCTAAAAAAAGGTTGACGCACAAGCAGTGACTGTTGGATGGCCATCCAACGGCCGTCGTGCTTCTTCAATCTCTGCTCTTCCTGCTCCAGCCGCTCAAACAAGCGTCGGTGGGACTGCCTGTGCCCTCCTCCCCGCTGCCGGTTGTGCTGCCGCGCAGGCCTCACCGCCCCACCGTACTCCCATCGCTGGCCTAGCCATCCCTCTACTCACCCACACATGTTGTTATTCTCCAGCGACGATAGACGAACCAGTAAACCCTCGTTCAGTCGTACTCCCCTCCGCATGGGAAACAACTGCGGAGTCTTCCCTGCCTCCGTGTCATTCCCTTCCTAGGCCTCGCCATCGTCCACCGCCCTCGTGCTCTCGGCGCGGCCTGGTCAACGTGGTCAACGACCGACATGCATATGAAGTGGACTGTACGTGGAGAGGCCGACAGCTGGGTCCACGGCCGCACGCAAGGAAATGCCTCCTTATTACGCGCAAAATAATGATTCCTCCACTTGACATCAGGGACCCACCAAAAGGGCCTCAGTATTTCGCGAAAAAAACGTTACCACCGCTGGCAGCTCGGACCCACCAGCTATATCTTCGCACGCACAAAAAAAAATGAATACTCCCCCTGTTAGCTGGGACCCAGCATAGTGGCAGGCTGACTTGTGGACCTACTAAGTTGACAGGGATGGAGGGCTTTGTCAACTTAGTCAATATGCACGATTCTAGCTCCAGTGACCGTACGATGTCCATCCAACGGCTGTAGTGCTTCTTCAACCTCTGGTCTTCTTGCTCCAGCCGCCCAAACCAGCGCCGGTCGTGCCTCATGCTCCTGCCTCCCGTGGCCGGCTGCGATGCGGAGGAGGCCTCACCGCCCCCAACTACTCCCACCGTTGGCCAGGCCATCCCTCTACTCACCCACACCCCCTGTTATTCTGCGGCGACGGCAGCCTCACACCGCAGCGAACCAGTGAACCCTCATACTCCTGTACGCGTGGGCATCCACTACCGCGTCTTCCCCGGCTCCGTGTCGTCCCCTTCCTAGGCCTTGCCGTCGTCCACCGCCCTGGTGCTCTCGGCGTGGCATGGTCAACATGGTCAAGGAACGGCTTCCATCGGACATGGACTGTACGTGGAGAGGCTGACAGCTGGGTCCACGGCCGCAGCAAGGAAGTGCCTCCTTATTACGCGCAAAATAAGTATTCCTCCACCTGACAGCGGGGACCCACCGGACGGGCCACCATATTTCGCGAAAAAAACGTTTCCCCCCTGACTGCTGGGACCCACCAGCTACACCTTCGTACGCAAGGAAGTGCGTCCGGGCAAAAAAAACGATTCGCCCCCCCTGACTGCTGGGACCCACCAGCTACATCTTCGCACACAAAGAAGTGCCTGACAGTCGGGACCCACCTGGTCGAAGCGTACGTAGCGTTGTCATTCTGGTAGCGAACATGTACGTACATACTGGTCGATGTAGAGGCGCGCACGTGTCATAGATGTAGAGGCGCGCACGTGTCGTAGTAGAGGCGCGCATGTAGCATGTACACGTATGTACAGCGGCGAGGGTGCAAGAAAGAAAATATGGCCACATACGTACATACGGGCAGGGTCTCGAACGCTTACTCGCGCATACGTACATGGCTGGGTCGGAACGGAGAAACAGCGTCGTCGTCGTGTTCATGGGGAGCCAACCGGCTGGGTCGGAACGGAATGCGTGGTCGTGTTCATCGGGAGGGCTTGGACGGAACAGGGAATAGAAACGAGGCCTGGCGTATCGCACAACGGAGGAAACATCCTTGTGTTCGACCGGCCACGTTCGAAACGGGGTCCTGTTGATCGGGAGGGGCCTGGCGTAGGTTGGAAAAAGCGGTAGGCGTAAGCGAGGTGCTTGGCCTTCGCCTAGTGCCTAGGCGGTGCTTAAGCGCCTTAGGCGCAGCCTAGGCGGTAATATGATTCTTACTATCAGAGTGTATATGTGGTTATTATATGTGTATTTTATTAATTCAGGGCATATAAGTATGTTAACTACCAGCTACTACGATTGGAATATGGCCCTTTTGGCATATCAGTGCAATAAGGAATGATTTCTCGCTCGGGTAGACAATTTCTTACTTGCTCTGACTAGACTTCTGCTTATGCCCTAGGCGAGGCGATTGGCCATTGCCTAGAGCCTAGGCGTGCTTAAGCGCCTCCTAGGCACTGCCTTTTCCAACAGATGGCGTACCGCAAAACGGAGGAAACAAACCTCCTACGGTCGAGACGGGGGTCCTGTTGATCGGGAGGGGTGTGGCGTACCACAAAACGGACGAAATGGACCTCCTACGGTCGAAACAGGGGTCCTGTTGATTGGGAGGGGTGTGGCGTACCGCAAAACGGACAAAACGGACTTGTGTTGGAGCGCTATGGTCGAAACGGGGGGGAGGGGTGTGGCGTACCGCAAAACGGGACTCCACGGGATACTGTTCATCTCCACCGTCGACCTCCTCCAGCCTCGACGGGCTACCGTCGACCTCCTACAGCCTCCACAGGCTCCTGTTCATCTAGCCTCCACCGCACGCTAGCTACTCCACCGGCTACTGTTCAACCACCCCTCCACGGGTACCCCTCCACCGTCTACTGTTCATCCAGCCCTCCACACCACGGGGTCCTGTTCAACCACCCCTCCACGGCCACCCCTCCACCGTCTACTGTTCATCCAGCCCTCCACACCATGGGTTCCTGTTCATCCAGAGGCAACGCCACCGCTCACTGTTCATCCAACCCCCCCCCTGCAACACTCACTATTCATCCCAGAGGCAGCATCGATTGGCTTCAGTTAGCAGCAGTAGCAAAGGAATCACTCCATCGGGTTCAGTTAACAGCCATCGATCGATCGCTTGGGTTCAGTAACGCGTAGCCTGCAGTGCAATCGCTCGGGTTCAGTTAGAGCCCAACGCCTCGCTCGGCTTCAGTTAGAGCCAATGCTTCGCACACACGCGCGTACGTACGAGAGAAACGCGCATTACTCCGCCCCCGACCTCCCACCGTAACCGGCAACTCCCCGAAAGTTTCCTCCCCCTTGCTTCTACCACGGTTTTTTCCATCATGGACGGCCCAAAGAATGTCATGCAGCTGCGTCTCCGGCCCGCCCAGGACAAAAGGCCCATTTTCTGTCATGATTTTTTGTCATAGAAGTAGGATCCCACCACATCTATGATGATACCGGGTTTTGTCACAATTATCGGCATAGAAATGTCATATGTATGACAGAAAAAAATTTCGTTCGTCCCAAAATGTCACGGATGTGTCTTTTTTTGTAGTGCTTTATGTCACCTATGAGTTAGACAAGGCCCCACTACAGCAGCCCTTAGTGTTTAAATCATTGACAAGCTCTATTAGAGTGTTAGGTTAAGAACAACAAGTAATCAAAGCAAACAATCCTAGTATGGCTGGCTGATGCAAACAAGCAATTGAACAGATGTGTGAGCAAATTTTACATATCAAGAAAAGAAGCAAAGAACGAGGCTTAAAGACCATCACTTGACTGGCCAGATTTAAGGGGCATTTAAACATCATGTGCAATGTATGAACTAACATAAACATTGCATATTCCAGATTCTACAATGGAATGCACATGTATTAGGTTATGCCATGTATGATGATGCCTAAATGTACAGATAGCAGGAAGAAGTGATTCATCATTGCACGCACAATTGAATTGCAGGTTATGGGCCAGTTCGATTCCGCCTTTTAAGGGCATATTGTCAAAATAAGCCATAAAAGATGTACAGAAGTCATTTTTGAGTTATGGGCTTGGGCTTAACTAATTTTGCTTTGGAGGGGGTTGTTTCGGGTAGAACCTCACTAAAAATTGAAGGGGAGGGGAATAGTGAAATGACTCTGTTGTCTGCCTATATTACACTCAAAATGTAACTGCGGACGCCCGTGTCACACCTGACCCTCAAGTAAAAACAAACACGCAAGCATTCAGTGCCTGCCCGCTTGCATCTCCTCTCCCCTTTCCCTTTCCCTCTACCTCGATCCCCTGCCTGCAGCACTAGGGTTCCTCCAGCGAGCCGTCGCCACTGGTCCCATCTGGCCTGGTCCTCGATGATGCTTTGTCCAGCTAGGCTACATGGCCGGCGGGTAGGGGCAAATCTCCCTGGCTGCTCCTCCCTCTGGTGCTGCCCCTCATTCTCATGGTCTCCAGCAGCTGCTCCACTATGGTCCGTCCAACGCACTACTCTGGCGGGCGCTGCACAACTACAGCTGATGCCACACTGCGACAGAAGGCACCTTATTCCCCTCCCCTCCTCCCAGGCCATGGCCTTGAGGTGTTGTTGAAGGATGAGCTCATCCAACAAGGTGAGGATCTCCTCTGATTTTTTGCCAAATTTTCATTCTGATCCACTATACGATGAATTTCTATGAGCTGCTTCTACTGCTGCTATATGATGCATTGCTATGAGTTGCTCATGCTGCTGCTATATGATGAATTGCTATGAGCTGCTGTTGCTGTATGATGAGTTGCTATGAGCTGATGTTGCTGCTATATGATGAATTGCTATGAGCTGTTGATGATGCTATATGATGAGTTGCTATAAGCTGCTCCTGCTGCTGCTATATGATGAATTGCTATGAGTTGCTCCTGTTGCTGCTATATGATGAATTGCTATGAGCTGCTCCTGTTGCTGCTATATGATGAATTGCTATGAGCTGCTCTTGCTGCTGCTATATGATGAATTGCTATGAGCTGCTCCTGCTGCTACTATATGATGAATTGCTATGAGCTGTTGCTGGTATATGATGAATTGCAGATGGTTGCTGCTGCTATATGATGCTTTCAGGTGGTGCTGCTATATGATAATAACCAGCCACTTGGACCATCGAATTTAAATAAATAATTGTTCTTCATTTAAATGTGGGTCATGTGTTCTTCGTTTAAATTAGGCAATGGGATCTCTATGGAAAACATTGACCAAAGTAGATTGTGCCAAGTAGATGGTATTTTTGTATTTGCATTTTGAGCAAATAGTGATTGTCTGTTTTCCCATCATATTAATTACTGCACTTGGTTCAATTTGTGATGTTCGCAAGTCAAATTAATTTCCATATGGGCAGCAAAATGAAAAAAATATAATGCAATCTAGACTTTCCACTGATCATACCAAAGATAAGCTGAAAACGCAATGAAAGGAACTGGTTGGATTATTACATGGAGCTTATATTCACAGGTGCTTATTTTCTTAGGACAACTCGTAATAACTGTCCCTAAGAAACTTGGTTAATAGAACTGGCATACAAATAACATGTCACGATGATTGCAATGGAGGAGTGACGTACCGTAGCACACTATATAGGCTCACCGCTGCCTCTCCTTTTTTTGCGATGTTCCACGAAATTGCCACATACATCTTGTACTTTTTCATTGTGTAACCCTATCTGCAAGTTGACACGGCTAATTTCAGACATCTCTACATGATACTACATTGCATATCCCTTGCGCATATTTAAACCACCAATTAACGATTGTGTGTGTACCATAAACTAGCCATGACTTTGTATGCTGGACTAGCAGGCACTCTAAGGGAGCCTAATGTAGTGCACTAGAATTCCTACAAGCCACCTATGATTTTGTGTAATGTACTGCCCCTGTTCCTAAATATATGTCTTTGTAGAGATTCCAGTATTGACCACATACAGATATATATATAGATGCATTTTCGAGTGTAGATTCACTCATTTTGCTCCGTATGTAGCCTATAGTGGAATCTCTAGAAAGACTTATATTTAGGAACGGAGGTACGAGGTAGTATCATGTATGACATCTACATATCTAATTTAGCAGCCAGTAGTAGAAATCATTGTCTGCACAAAGGGATTACTGGTCGAAAATCCTAGCAAAGCACGTTGGCAGGCATAGAACAATACAAGAGAGAGAGAGACGCGCTTACAAGATCATAGCAATGCCTCAGTCTAGGATCTTGGTTGGCCAAGCTGTTAGATCCAGAAGAAACATCGTTCATGTAGTTTTTGCCAACTGTATAATAGGTAACAGCGACCGGTTAGTATATTTGAAGTACATCGGGCAGGTGATGCTGGACGGGTTTAAAGGTGACAAGTACCTAGGCCGTGGGGGTGCTTGGCATCTCTCCAGACGGTGGGAATCAGGTTAGAAACATCAAGGGTGATGACGCTGCGCTGGCTGTCGGGGTCCGGTAAGGAGAATTAGAACCATCGAGTAGGGTGTTTGTGGAGCGGCTCCTGTAGGGTGGACTATGGTGTGGGCGAATCGGATCTATGGCCGTGGACGAGGGCGTAGGTTAAGCTACTCCGGTGGTTGGGTTAAGGATGGTGTCGATGATGCGGATCTGCGGCTGTGGACAGGGCGTAAGAAGCTACTCCGGTGATTGGGTTAAGGATGGTGTCGATGATGCAGATCTGCGGCCATGGACGGGGCGTCAGAAGCTGCTCTGGTGGTTGGGTTAAGGGTGGTGTCGACAATGCGGATCTGCGGCCGTGGACATGGCGTCAGAAGCTGCTGGTAGGTTGGATGAGGGTGCGAGGAAGCGGATCTGAGGCCGTGGACTTGTGAGTTCGCAAAGCGGCCCCGGTAGGGTTGAGAATGGTATAGGCGAAGCTACTCCGGTAGGGTTGACGATGGTGTCGGTGAAGCGGCTCCGGTAGGGTTGAGGAAGGTGTCGGCGAAGAGGATCAGAGGCCGTCGATGGGGGCGGCGGTGGGGCGGCTCCGGGGGATGTGGATGAAGCATCTCCGGTGGGGAGTACGAATGAGCCGTTGCAGATGCGCGGCGGTTGATGAGAGTAGGGGTGAAGCAGATCCGGCGCCGTGGACAAGGCCGACACTGAATGGGCTGTGGTACAGTGCTGGATGAGCAGTCTACTTGTTTCTAGCGGAGGTGGGAGGGGTAGATGCGGCCGCAGAAGCAGATTCGGCGAGGTGGACGCCGCTGGCAATGAATGGGCTATGGTACGCCGGTGTATGAGCAGTCTAGGGTTTCGAGAGGGGAGGGGAGAAAGGGCGATTAAGTACGGACGGCATGATGTAAGATGCTCTGGTGCTGTGGAGTTAGTCGTTTTTGCGGGAGGGGGAGAGGAAATGGGGGTGTCGTGTAGTGGGGGGAACCAGAAGTTACCAAAGCACCCCCGACCTATCATGTAGATGAGGGCGGTATTGTAACTGTTGGTCTCCGTGCACCAAGGACAAAAGGGGGATTTCGCATGCTAAAGACTATGGTGGCAGAAATTTTAGAAGGAGGTGGGAGATTTTGCCGCCCGCGGGATCGTTCGTATCCGGTTTCAACTAATTTTGGACCGTGCTAGCGGGAAGGTCATGCTAGACTGTGTACATGGGGCACACGTCAGCAGTTAATAACTGGTGTGAAGTCCACACTAGAAAAAAGATAATAACTCGGGATGATGCGCCGATAACTTGGACGTACACACGGGCGCGGCCAATCGTACGGGTGTAGTGGCGCATTCACAAAAAAAGGATCAAACGCTCAGCCTGTGTATTTCTCGTGTAAATAGATAATTTAGTGCCATTGGTTATTTACTTTAAACATAATGCATTGACGTGTTAGTGTAGAGGCGCACAAAAGGAAATGGATATTGTAGTCAGCTACTTAAAAGTGTTACCTCATATTATTACATAGCCTCCATTTCATAAATTGCGTACCCATTGAATTCATATATGAATATTACATAAATTACTTCAAAATAGAAACTTAAATCATCCAAGACTAATGAATTCGAATGCAAGAGTAACAATGATGCATGTACATGATAGCTACATTGGTTGTTTGAAGAAACATCACTATAACTTTGGCATGCACAACTAAAAAGATTTATTTAAATAGAAAAAATGTGATATGTGAGTGTCCAATATTTATAGCGTTGAATCGATATTGTACCTTTGGACACGATACGAAGTAGATATTGACTTATGTTCAAGCGATGCACGTCCACGATCGCTAGATAGTGATACGTGAATGAATTGTGCAATCTCTCTCACACGCATACATATCTCATTTCCTTGTGGGCATCGGAATCACACACGCGCACTTCGTGTATTTCTCTCCCTCCGTCAGGGTTAAATTCATCTTTCTACCCCATCCTACAAGTCTCTCACACAGAAACACACACGCTCTCTATGTCTAACACGCCCACCCCTTTAATTCCGCCCACCCACAACCACTAATGTCTCAAAGTATAATAATGTCTCTCACACATATGCTATCTACCTATCCCTTAATATAGCTAGATATGTGTCACGCAAACTCCTTCTCCCTACTAGCAAGATGCCCATGCGTTGCACGGAACATCAAGACGCATTTGTATGAGAAGTTTATCTTGTGGGACAAAAGGATGAACGACGGAATGCCTTATTTGCAAATGCGGAGAGGGGTGTGGGTATGTTTTTGCAAAATTTCCATAGCTTCCTTCCTATCCGTTGGATATAAATCGGATGGCCTATATTGCAGGATGGCAGGAACACCATCATCACCAACTCTATTTATTAATAAGAGTACAGATATGTGAGTGTCACTCCCCCCCCCCACACACACACCCACACTTCCCAACACCGAAGGAGTAGGGTGACACCTCGATCTTGATACTAATCTATCGACTGGCTTCTCTCTCAAACATACACACACACACACACACAAAACCCGGCACCGAAGGAGTAGGGTGGCACGTCGATCTTGATAATAATCTATCTACTCCTCTTTCAAACACACACACACACACACACACACACACTCGCTAGTTGTGCCTTTGTGCCTGCCGCGCACACTCTCGATACGTCTTTCTCCCCCCCCCCCCCCAACAATGACAGCAGAAGGGTGAAAACTCGATCTGATCATAATCTGTCAATTGGTTTCTCTCTCAAACATTGTGTCTGGGTGCCTCGCTCGGTAGCCCCCTCGATATGTAGACTTCTCGCGCGCGCACAGCTGTAGTGATGATGACGCTAAACCCAGTGTGCCTTGTTTTTACCGACCTCATGTGATAGTTTTCACCCTGTTTTCTATTAATTAATAAGGCAACCTTTTCTTTGTTACTACTAGTGAATCTGAAATCTGTAACATCCCAAATTTTTAATTTGGAATGTTATACATAGGTCATTCATGCATATCATATTTTAATTCTTTTCCCCTTTGCAATCCTCGAAATCCTAAGCAACTCAAGGCTCGGAGAGAGTTGGGGATTTTCTGGTATCATATTTGGATTTTCGTACCAAATAATGAAATGAGGATTTTTGATTTTAATCATTTCTTTCTTCGAAAAAAATATTTCGTACCAAAAATAAATGAGAGGAGATAATATGAATTCTCCAAAATAATTGAAATATTGGAGAAAAAAATGTTAAAATCATTTATTTGATCTTAGTTGATTTTATTTGGATTTTATTTGCATTAGAAAAATTTGCACGCTTTCAAAAATTGCATTTAGGGCCAAGAATATGTTCATTCCGTTCTAAATATTTTATTTAGACGGTGAAAATTTGTTTTGGCATTTTTAGGGTTTTATTTTATTTTCTAGGATTTTATTTCTGTCGGCGTAATTATTTAAAAAAAACTTTCTGTGCCCGACTGGGCCGAGGCCCAACCGAGCCAGGCCGGCCCACACCTGCGCCGCCGCCTTCCTCCCGCGCGTCGACGCAGCCGGAGTCCGGCTCGGACTCCGCCGCCGCATGCCCCCTCCCCCAAGGCACCGGACCCCCACCTATAAATACCGCCGCCACTCCCCCCTTAGCCACCACCACCGCCCGCCCGGAGCCGCAGCCCGAGCCGCCGCCGCCACCGTCGCCGCAGCCGAGCCGCCGCTGCCGCCGCTTTCCGCAACAGCCGCCGCCGCTCTCCGTCGCCGCCGCCCGCCGCCGGAGCCCCGCCGCCCCACGCCACCACCCGCCGGAGCCCCGCCTCGCCGGACCCCCCCCCCTCGCCGGAGGTATCCATCGAAATCCGAGACCGCCGTTTTTTTTAAAACCGTTCGGCTTATTTGTTTTTTTTTGAAACCCTAGTTGCGTTTTTTTATATAGATCAGTTTATTTCTCCGATTTATTTATTTAGCGAGCGTTCGCTCGTCCGTTCGTTTTAACGAACGTGTTCTTCGTTTAGTTTCAGTTAACGAACATTCGTTCGTTAATCTTTTCGTCGCTTTTCCTTTTGTCAGTTTTATTCCGCGATTTTTCTGATTGCGATTTCCGATCCAATCTTAGTTTCTGTTTATCTTTTCGCTCGTTAGTCGGAATCAGGTGATTCAAAAGCCTGGAGTTTTGTATCGAGACCCACTTTCTGATTAACCCACTTAAACTAAGTTTTGGTACTGTAAAAATTTGACCTTAGTCCAGATTAGTAAACGGATTTTGTTTCTTTTGCTGTTTGAGTTTCGTTGCTCCGTTTGTTTTGATTTTTTTTGCTAACCAGAGTTCTTAAGTTGAACTTGCTGGTTCTTTGCTTTCAGTTGAAGTTTTTCTCGTGTGTCTTTGCTAGTTGCTTATGTATGTTATTGTTTGTTTGCGATAGATTTTCCGGAGTGCGATGCGTGTTACTACGAGTCTCTAGGTTTCGCGGATCATTAGCAAGGCAAGTAACACATTGATCATACTCTTTTCATACCCAGTTTTTATGCATTAGTTTCCATCCTCAAACATTGCATGATTAGGATGTCTTTAACATGTGGGTTTTGGGAAGTAGCTGATGAGGTAGAACCTATTGCCTTATTTATTATCAAACCCTTGGGAGTTACTTCTATGATATGCTTATATTGCTACGCTATGCTCGTAGACGTGGTTTGGGTTTGAGTGTATTCCATGACAAATGTGAGATTGTTAATTAATGGTTCAATCTAAGGTGGAAACTTTAGTACACATCTGGGTGGATTGAGGCACCTGGGGATACCAGTGATTGCCTGTTTTTCTTTTTTGAAATCCCGGGGTTACCGTGTGATTTTCCTATGGACCGCCACCCAGGCTCAAAGGGAACTGAGATGATTCATGCTAGAAACTTCCGTGTGCAGCCACAAGCTATTATGGGCTCGAGCATAGTTGATTAAGTTACGTGAAGCTCTTGAACAGGTAGATCAGCAGGTAGTGGGTTTTGTAGGTTTGGTATGGTCTACCCGGAGTAGAGAGTTAATGTTTCCGAAAGACTATGTCTCGGTCATCTGTTTCTCAAACACCATGCAGTGCGAGAAATCAACGGAGGCGATCGAGTATTGTGGGGGAAAGTGCGCAAACCTCTGTAGAGTGTACAATCTAATCATGGTTAGCCGTGTCCCCGGTTAAGGACAATTCTGAGTATCTAGTACTTGAAGCTTCTTATGTATCTCATCACTCTTAATTAATATTGTTGGGTTGTTAATCACTTTAATTGGGATTGAGTTGGGGTAACCTTCTCAATGTTGTTCAACTACCATGATAGTTAATAAAAATATATTCCTTTGTAGTAGGGAAAAATTGGCTTTATGCAACACTGTAACCATAGAGCTTTCCACCAGCCAAATATGCATGTAGTATTAGCATTACCCTGTTGTTATTCTAATGTGTTATATTGCCAGCATATTCCATGTGCTGACCCGTTTCTCGGGCTGCAATGTATTATGTTGCAGACTTTTTAGACGAGAAGTAAGGTTCGTTAGGTCATTGCCGTGCAGCTCAGCTATGCCGTTGGAGTTGATGGACTCACTTATCTTCCAAGCCTTCCGCTGTTTTCGCATTAGATGGCCTTAAGCCATATTATTGTAATAAGTTCTCTTTTGAGACATTCGATGTAATAAGTGTGTGATTGCTACTCTGTTATAAATCCTTCGAGTACTGTGCGTGTCAGCATTACTGATCCAGGGATGACACTGATGCACAGAGACTTGACCGTCTGAGGTCGGGTCGCTACAAGATGGTATCAGAGCACACGCTGAGTTTAGGACACGACCACTAAGACAAACCATAGGTCACTCTTCTCTACTCATTTCTGATTTCTCTTCTCTTTTCCACTCTTTAGGATGCCGAAGATGAAGAACAAGTTTGCGCAACCAGACGAGGATACACCTTTTGGACGCCACTTGAAGGAAGTCACTAGATACCTGAACATTGGAATACCCAGTTTCACCGAGACGTACAATGCCACCCTACCAGAAGAGGAGCACTGGACGATTCAAGTACAAGTACCAGGAAGGATGTTTTCGCCAACTTCTAAACCCATAGAATTTTCTTTCGATGCACCAACCTGGAGCCTAGGCAAGAGCATGGCAGCCCACATTACCATGGGACGCATTGGAGAAGTCTACAGTAAGGAACTCAAGGACACCATCTATCAAATATGTGGGCGCCGAGACGAGCAATGGGAGATGATCAACACCAAGAAGGATAGATCCAGTGCATCGTTTATCCAGGAGCAAAACCAGCACATTCGACGACAGGAGAACCAGATGTGCGCAGACATGATGGAGTTGAAGAAGGCAAAGACTAGGATCATCGAGCTGGAGGAAGAACTCAAGTTCACCCGCGACGGATATGAGGAGGAAATCAAGATGCTACTGGAGAAGAACGACGACCTGGTTAAGAAGATCAGAGTTTTCATGGGAAGATCAGCACCAGAAGACGAAGATGACGACCCCACTTACCCGAACAACTACATCATCATCGACGACACTGATTCGGACCCTAGTGATGATGACTATGAAGATGAAGCTGGAGCTGACATTATGGGATCTTCCACCGATCAAAATTTCTAGATGACCACCATATACTAGTAGTATTTTCCCCATGTAATTGAGCACTTTTGCGATAGTTCTAGACCATTGTAAGCCCTTGCTTGTTTGATTGAGTGTTATGATTGTGTTTGTCTCATGTGCATATGGGTAGTGCTTTCTCACTAGACCTTTCTTCTATTCTAATCTCTCCCCTCTAAAACCCCTCAGATGCCTCCGAGACGTGACACCAGTTTTGCTTTCCCACCGGAGCTCACCCAGTTGATCCAGCAGCAGAATGCTTTGATGCAATTGCTAGTTCAGAACCAGGGCAACAACAATAACAACAACAACCCTCCACCAGCAGACAATCTAGCCTGTTTTCTAAGGTTACAACCGTCGGTTTTTTCCAGTAGCACCGAGCCAATAGTTGCTGATGATTGGCTATGCCGTATCGGAAGGGAGTTGACCACCGCTGGATGCACAGATGCGGAGAAGGTGTGTTTTGCCGCACACCAATCGGATGGACCAGCAGCAGCATGGTGGGAGAATTTCACAGCCACCTATCCTATCGACACGGTCACATGGGTACAGTTTCAGCAGGCTTTTCGTATTGCCCATGTTTCCACTCGAGCTATGCAGATGAAGAAGCGGGAGTTCCGCAATTTACGTCAGGGGGACCGTACTGTAGGTCAGTACGTGGATGATTTTAGCAAACTATCACGCTATGCCCCTGATGATGTGGCCACGGATGCCGCGAAGCAGGAGAAGTTTATGGAAGGGTTGAATGATGAGATGAGTATGCAGTTGATGGTGGCAACTTTCAACAACTACTAGGAGTTGGTAGATAAGGCCCTTATGATCGAAGGGAAGCAGCAGCAGATTGAGAGCCGTAAGAGGAAGTATGGTCAGGGGAAGTATAACTCAGGAGCTCAGCATAAGCCTCGCTTAACCCCGAATACGGGAGGGCTTGTTCATAATCATGGAGGTCACAACCACACTGGAGGAGGATCGGATAATCACAATAGTGGTAAGAATGGGAATGGGAACGGAGCTAACAACAATCAGAATCGCCCCAATCCAACCACACCCTCCAAGAGAGACCTGAGTCAAGTTACTTGCTATAAGTGCGGAAAGACTGGGCATTATGCGAATGATTGCCCTGAAGGAAGGAATGGAAATGGAAACGGGAGTGCCGGAAAGAAGCCTAATCCATTCAACAAAGGACAGGTGAATCACGTTAACATGGAGGAGGTTGAAGACAAGCCAGACGCGATGATAGGTAAGTTTTTGGTTAAGTCATTTACCGCTCTTATTCTTTTCGATACTGGTGCATCGCATTCATACATATCAAGGGGATTTGTGGACAAGTTTAAGCTACCAACCCAAACTCTAAGGACCCCTCTTTTAGTAAGCTCGCCTGGAGCTGAGTATATGGCTAGCCGGTGGTGCAACCAGATACCTTTAACCATTGGAACTCATGTTTTTCCGTCCGACCTAATTATCTTGGAGTCACAAGGATTGGATGTGATATTAGGTATGGACTGGATGTCAAGGTATGGAGGAAATATTGACTGTGCTAGCCAGTCAATTCATCTCACCACCCCAGAGGGTAAAAGGATTAAGTACGTATCTAGGCATGTGCCTAGGAGGACCCAAGTGAATGCCCTCGTGGGAGTTGTGCAGGAGGAAGTGCCTGTAGTAAAGGATTACCCGGATGTTTTTCCAAAAGAGTTACCAGGGATGCCACCGGATCAGGACATTGAGTTTTTGATAGAATTGTTGCCAGGTACAGGGCCTATATCCAAGAGACCCTATCGGATGCCCGCAAATGATCTGGAGGAAATTAAGAAACAGATCAAGGAGTTGTTGGAGAAATGATATATTTGGAGGAGTTCATCACCTTGGGGAGCCCCAGTACTCCTGGTCGAGAAGAAGGATAAATCCCTGAGGATGGTTGTGGATTACTGAGCCTTGAATGAAGTAACAATTAAGAACAAATATCCATTACCGAAGATCAATGATCTGTTTGATCAACAGCAAGGAGCTAAGGTGTTTTCGAAGATTGATCTGCGATCAGGATACCATCAGTTAAAGATCCGAGAGAAGGATATACCAAAGACAGCATTCACTATGCGGTATGGATTATACGAGTATATGGTCATGTCGTTTGGACTGACAAACGCCCCTGCCTATTTTATGAGTATGATGAACAAAGTGTTCATGGAGTATTTTGACAAGTTTGTAGTAGTGTTTATCAATGATATTATGGTATACTCGAAAAATGAAGAGGAGCACAAGGAGCATTTGCGGTTAGTTCTCGAGAAACTCAGAGAACACCAGTTATACGCCAGATTCAGCAAGTGCGAATTTTGGCTGAAGGAGGTTGGACTTCTTGGACATGTTATATCAGGAGAAGGTATAGCAGTGGACCCCAGCAAGGTTCAGTCAGACACTGAATGGTTGGCACCCACTTCAGTTGGCGAGATCCACAGTTTCCTTGGACTTGCGGGATATTATTGGAGATTCATTGAGAATTTTTCCAAGCTGGCAAAACCAATGACTGAACTATTGAAGAAGGACAATAAGTTTATATGGATAGAGGATTGCGAGGCAAGTTTCCAGGAGTTGAAGAAACGTTTGACTATAGCCCCAGTGCTAACATTGCCAGATATACATAAGGAGTTTCAAGTGTATTGTGATGCCTCTCGTTTGGAACTGGGATGTGTGGTTATGCAGGATGGTAAAGTTGTTTTGTATGCCTCACGACAACTGAAGCCTCATGAGTTAAACTATGCCACGCATGATTTGGAGTTAGCAGCCATAGTGCATGCATTGAAGACTTGGAGACATTATCTTATTGGAAATCGTTGTGATGTGTACATGGATCATAAGAGTTTGAAGTACATTTTCACGCAAAAGGAGCTGAACCTTAGACAGAGGAGATGGTTGGAACTTATAAAGGATTATGAGATGAAGCTACATTATCACCCGGGAAAAGCCAATGTTGTAGCAGACGCTTTGAGCCGAAAGAGTTATGCCAATATGCTTGAGGGCAAGGGTTTGCCAAAGGAGTTAGCTGAGGATATCATGGAACTTCGATTGGAGATTGTTCGAAGAGGTTTTTTGGCAACATTGGAGGTTCAGTCGACCTTGTTGAACAAAATTCGAGAAGCCCAGAAGGAAGACCAAGAGATTGCCGAAATAAAGGAGAAGATGAGCGAAGGAAAGGCCAAAGGTTTTCGCGAGGATGAGCACGATACCTTGTGGTTTGAAGGACCGGGTTTATGTACCCAATAACGCTGAGATCAGGAAGTTAATACTTCAGGAGGCACATGACTCACCATACTCGATACACCCCGGAAACACCAAGATGTATTTGGATTTGAAGGAACGTTTCTGGTGGACTGGTATGAAAAAGGATATTGCCGAGTACGTAGCCATGTGTGATGTATGTCAGAGAGTGAAGGCAGAGCATCAGAAACTAGCCGGACTGTTACAGTCGATGCCGATACCCGAATGGAAGTGGGATAAACTTGGTATGGACTTTATCACCGGACTACCCGGGACCAAGGCAGGATATGACTCAATATGGGTAGTAGTGGATCGTTTGACTAAAGTGGCTCACTTTATTCCGGTGAAAACTACCTATACAAGTGCTAAGTTGGCCAAGATATATATGACCAAAATTGTATGTTTGCATGGAGTTCCGAGGAGCATCGTATCAGATAGAGGTACTCAGTTCACTTCAAAGTTTTGGCATCAGTTACACCAGACCTTGGGTACAAGATTGGAGTTCAGTACAGCCTTCCACCCACAAACTGATGGTCAGACGGAGAGAGTCAACCAGATACTGGAAGATATGTTAAGAGCATGCGCGCTAGATTATGGATCTAGCTGGGATGACAATTTGCCTTATGCAGAATTTTCATACAACAATAGCTACCAAGCCAGTTTGAAGATGGCACCATTCGAAGCTTTGTATGGACGCAGATGCAGGACCCCATTAATGTGGGATGAGGTAGGAGACCATCAGTTGTTTGGACCAGACTTGATAAAAGAGTCTGAGGAGAAAGTTAAATTGATTTGCGATAGACTAAAGGTAGCTCAGTCGAGGCAGAAAAGCTACGCAGACTCAAAACGCAAGGAGGTAACTTATGAAATTGGAGATAGAGCATATCTGCGAGTATCACCCTTGCGAGGTGTGAAACGTTTTGGAGTTAAAGGAAAATTAGCCCCGAGATTTGTAGGACCTATCGTGTTTTGGAACGGATGGGAGAAGTTGCCTACAAGTTGGAATTACCCGAAGGACTATCGGGAGTTCACGGCGTGTTCCACGTCTCACAGCTGAAGAAATGCCATGCGGAGATGGCTGATATACCGTTAAGAGATACCGTACCCTTGGAGACAATTCAGCTAGACAATGATTTGACCTATGAGGAGAAGCCAGTGAAGATTCTTGAGTTTGCCAGCCGAGTAACTCGCAGTAAGGTCATCAAGTTCTGTAAAGTTCAGTGGAGCCACCATACGGAGGATGAAGCCACCTGGGAAAGAGAGGATGATCTTCGCAAGGACCACCCGCACCTATTTTCTGACCAACCCGAATCTCGAGGGCGAGATTCATCTTAAGGGGGGTAGGCTTGTAACATCCCAAATTTTTAATTTGGAATGTTATACATAGGTCTTTCATGCATATCATATTTTAATTCTTTTCCGCTTTGGAATCCTCGAAATCCTAAGCAACTCAAGCACCCTCGGAGAGAGTTGGGGATTTTCCGGTCTCATATTTGGATTTTTGTACCAAATAATGAAACGAGGATTATTTTAATTATTTCTTTCTCCGAAAAAAAATATTTCGTACCAAAAATAAATGAGAGGAGATAATATGACTTCTCCAAAATAATTGAAATATTGGAGGAAAAATGTTAAAATCATTTATTTGATCTTAGTTGATTTTATTTGCATTAGAAAAATTTGCGCGCTTTCCAAAATTGCATTTAGGGCCAAGAAAATGTTCATTCCGTTCTAAATATTTTATTTAGACGGTGAAAATTTGTTTTGGCATTTTTAGGGTTTTATTTTATTTTCTAGGATTTTATTTCTGCCGGCGTAATTATTTAAAAAAAACTTTCCGTGCCCGACTGGGCCGAGGCCCAGCCAAGCCAGGCCGGCCCACCCCCGCACCGCCGCCTTCCTCCCGCGCGTCACCGCAGCCGGAGTCCGACTCGGACTCCGCCGCCGCCTGCCCCTCCC
Source organism: Triticum aestivum (assembly GCF_018294505.1). Lineage (NCBI taxonomy): Eukaryota > Viridiplantae > Streptophyta > Magnoliopsida > Poales > Poaceae > Triticum > Triticum aestivum. The sequence goes on from NC_057798.1 coordinate 538,604,030, forward strand.
CCAAGGCACCGGACCCCCCCCCCTCCTATAAATACCGCCGCCACCCCCCCTTAGCCACCACCACCGCCCGCCCGGAGCCACAGCCCGAGCCGTCGCCGCCGCCGTCGCCGCAGCCGAGCCGCCACCGCCGCCGCTTTCCGCAGCCGCCGCCGCCGCTCTCCGCCGCTGTCGCCCGCCGCCGGAGCCCCGCTGCCCCACACCACCGCCCGCCGGAGCCCCGCCTCGCCGGACCCCCCCCCTCGCCGGAGGTATCCGCCGGAATCCGAGACCGCCGGTTTTTTAAAAAAAGACCGTTCGGTTTATTTGGTTTTTTTCAAACCCCTAGTTGCGTTTTTATATATATATTGGTTTATTTCTCCGGTTTATTTATTTAGCGAGCGTCCGCTCGTCCGTTTGTTTTAATGAACGTGTTCTTCATTTAGTTTCAGATAACAAATGTTCGTTCGTTAATCTGTTCGTCGCTTTTCCTTGTGTCAGTTTTATTCCGCGATTTTTCTGATCAAGATTTTCGATCCAATCTTAGTTTCTGTTTATCTTTTCGCTCGTTAGTCGGAATCAGGTGATTCAAAAGCCTCGAGTTTCGTCTCGAGACCCTCTTTCTGCTTAACCCACTTAAACTAAGTTTTGGTACTGTAAAAATTTGGCCTTAGTCCAGATTAGTAAACGGATTTTGTTTCTTTTGCCGTTTGAGTTTCGTTGCTCCGTTTGTTTTGATTTTTTTTTGCTAACCAGAGTTCTTAAGTTGAACTTGCTGGTTCTTTGCTTTCAGTTGAAGTTTTGCTCGTGCATCTTTGCTAGTTGCTTATGTATGTTATTGTTTGTTTGCGATAGAATTTCCGGAGTGCGAAGCGTGTTACTACGAGTCTCTAGGTTTCGCGGATCGTCAGCAAGGCAAGTAACACATTGATCATACTCTTTTCATACCTAGTTTTTATGCATTAGTTTCCACCCTCAATCATTGCATGATTAGGATGTCTTTAACATGTGGGTTTTGGGAAGTAGCTGATGAGGTAGAACCTATTGGCCTATTTATTATCAAACCCTTGGGAGTTACTTCTACGATATGCTTATATTGCTATTCTATGCTCGTAGACATGGTTTGGGTTTGAGTGTATTCCATGACAGATGTGAGATTGTTAATTAATGGTTCAATCTAAGGTGGCAACTTTAATACACATCTGGGTGGATTGAGGCACCTGGGGATACCAGTGATTGCTTGTTTTTCTTTTTGGAAATCTCGGGGTTACCGTGTGATTTTCCTATGGACCGCCACCCAGGCTCAAAGGGAACTGAGATGATTCATGCTAGAAACTTCCGTGTGCAGCCACAAGCTATTATGGGCTCTAGCATAGTTGAGTAAGTTACATGAAGCTCTTGAACAGGTAGATCAGCAGGTAGTGGGTTTTGTAGGTTTGGTATGGTCTACCCGGAGTAGAGAGTTAATGTTTCTGAAAGACTATGTCTCGGTCATCCGTTTCTCAAACACCATGAAGTGCGAGAAATCAACGGAGGCGATCGAGTCTTGTGGGGAAAAGTTCGCAAACCTCTGCAGAGTGTACAATCTAATCATGGTTAGCCGTGCCCCCGGTTAAGGACAATTCTGAGTATCTAGTACTTGAAGCTTCTTATGTATCTCATCACTCTTAATTAATATTGCTGGGTTGTTAATCACTTTAATTGGGATTGAGTTGGGGTTACCTTCTCAATGTTGTTCAACTACCATGATAGTTAATAAAAATATATTCCTTTGTAGTAGGGAAAAATTTGCTTTATGCAAAACTGTAACCATAGAGCTTTCCACCAGCCAAATATGCATGTAGTATTAGCATTACCCTGTTGTTATTCTATTGTGTTATATTGCCAGCATATTCCATGTGCTGACCCGTTTCTCGAGCTGCAACGTATTATGTTGCAGACTTTTCAGACGAGGAGTAAGGTTCGTTAGGTCGTTGCCGTGCAGCTCAGCTATGCCGTTGGAGTTGATGGACTCACTTATCTTCCAAGCCTTCCGCTGTTTTCGCATTAGATGGCCTTAAGCCATATTATTGTAATAAGTTCTCTTTTGAGACATTCGATGTAATAAGTGTGTGATTGCTACTCTATTATAAATCCTTCGAGTACTGTGCGTGTCAGCATTACTGATCCAGGGATGACACTGATGCACAAAGACTTGACCGTCTGAGGTTTCCATAGTTTCCTTCCTATCCATCGGATATAAATTGGATGGCCTATATTGCAGGATGGCAGGAACACCATCATCACCAACTCTATTTTTTATAAGAGTACAGATATGTGAGTGTCACTCCCCCCCCCCCACACCCACACTTCCCAATACCGAAGGAGTTGGGTGACACCTCGATCTTGATACTAATCTATCGACTGGCTTCTCTCTCAAACACACACACACACACACACACACTACCCGGCACCGAAGGAGTAGGGTGGCACATCGATCTTGATAATAATCTATCTACTCCTCTTTCAAACACACACACAAACACACACTCTCTAGTTGTGCCTTTGTGCCTACCGCGCACACTCTCGATACGTCTTTCTCCCCCCCCCCCAACAATGACAGCACAAGGGTGACAACTCGATCTGATCATAATCTGTCAATCGGTTTCTCTCTCAAACATTGTGTCTTGGTGCCTCGCTCGGTAGCCCCCTCGATATGTAGACTTCTAACGCGCGCACAGCTGTAGTGACGATGACGCTGAACCCAGTGTGCCTTGTTTTTACCGGCCTCATGTGATAGTTTTCACCCTGTTTTCTGTTAATTAACAAGGCAACCTTTTTTTTGTTACTACTAGTGAATCTGAAATCATTCGGGGCCGACATAAAATATATCACTTCAACCCAATTATCGCAGCAACTATTTTAAAAGAAATTATCTAGCTTCCAGTGCGTTGCACGGAACATCAAGATGCATTTGTATGAGTAGTTTATCTTATGAGAGAAAAGGTTGAACGAGGGAAGGCCTTATTTGCGAACGTGGAGAGACGTGTGGGTATATTTTTACAAAATTGCCATAGTTTCTTTCCTATCCGTTAGATATAAATCTGATGGCCTATATTGTAGGGTGGCACGCACACCATCATCACCAACTCTGTTTTCTAAGCCCTCCGTCCGAAAATACTTGTCATCAAAATGGAAAAAAAGAGATGTATCTAAAATTAAAATACGTATAGATACATTTCCTTTTATCCATTTTGATGACAAGTATTTCCGGACGGAGGGAGTACTTGTCTTTTTAGAGATTTCAACAAGTGACTATGACCGAACCTTACCAACATACTCAAAAAAGTAGTCCATAATTTTGATGTTACCCTCTTTTCTTGCCGGTGCAGTGCCATCTACATACCTCATAAATAAATCAAGGACAAATCTGATCCCTTCCTGAAAAGACATACGGAGCATAATGAGTGAATCTACACTCTAAAATATGTCTGCATACACATCCGTATGTGGCAGTCCATTTGAAATCTGAAAAAGACAAATATTTAGGAATGAATGGAGTATATATAAGAGTTGACATGGAGATATATCTCCAGCATGGTCTACAACAAAAATGTGCTGGGCTGGTTAGCTCCGGATGCTCGCAACGTGATGACATGAGTTTGAATTCTGTCTTTTAACTTTAGATTTTTATATTATATATTACTCTACTTATTTAATATATACTTCTTTCGCTACTGTACTGACAGTGGAACCCACACAGTACTTAGAATACAAGATTAAGGATGGACTTGTTTCTTTTTAACTTTCTGTACGAAGTTGTAGCCACCCTGCAAGTCACGTGTACACTGTACATGCAATTAACTTTTTATAGAGGGATAATCATACAAGCAATTAACTCAAATGGATTGGATGTCACTCTATTATTTCCAGCATAAAGAGCATCTCCAATGGCAGCCGACAAATTTCCTACCGCTTCCTTCCGCGGAGGACGACATCAAACGCCAGCGGCATACATTTTTACAACTCTAACCAACCAGATGAAATTCGTGCAAACACGGACTGATTTCATATAAGCATGAAGGATTTCATATAAAAAGTCGGATCTTCATATAAACATGATGGATTTCATTACATTTACATGAACTAAGAGGTGCCAATCCGGCTCTCTTGTATAATTAATACTCCCTCCGTCCGGAAATACTTGTCCTAGAAATGGATGTATCTAGACTTATTTTAGTTCTAAATGGCCGCCCGCGGATCCCTTTGTCTTCCTCATGTCCGTCAGACACTTGCAGGGTCGAGGAAGGTCCTCGGAAGAGACGAAGCAGCAAAGAAACCACCTGAATCCGCGGTAGTCGCCTCGGCGGTGGCCTTCATGGGTCCCAAGTGGCGGCGGCCTCCCGTGTTCTACTTCTCCTCGATGATGGTGGAGGACACGGAGAAGCTAGCCACTGACTCGTCGCTCTCCACGCACCCGGCTTCTGTCTCTGCCTGCATGGCGCTAACGCACGCATGGGAGGTGCGCCCACAGACACGGGAGGCGCGGCCACCGCAGACACTGGTGGCGCGGTACGACGCGGCAGCGACGGCGCCCGTACCGGCGTGCTTGCTGCTGTGCCGGCGTGGAGAAACTCTCCACTCCTCATCGAGCTGAACTGGAGCAGCGAGTTGCTGAACCACGCGTCGGCTTGGGGCGGCAACTGGCTCCGTCGGGCCAAGCGAGGTTGGTGAAGCACCGAGCGGCCTCGCCCGTATCCGGAGGGCTCGGCAGGCCACCCAGCCGGGTAATATGCCGGAGAACGGCTCATCGGAAGCCATCAGAAGAGTGGAGAAAATGGTCAAGGTGGAGATGGGGGAGCGGCGGAGGGGTGCGATTCTTGCCTGCTGTCTGTCTGGCCTCGTGTAAATAGAGGGCGGACGGTAGGAGCTTGGCCGGCGTCTAGCCTCGTTTAAACTGAGGGCAAACGGGAGGAGCTCGGCCGGTGTTGCATTTAATTCCGGCCCGCTCTTAAACGGACGTGTGGCCGGAGTAGGATTCTCGGTTTGCATGCGGGTTTAACGGAGGGGTTTAATGGAGGCGCCGGGCGTGCAGCGGGCGGCGCAGTACTATTCGATTTGACAGCAGTAATGAGCTGTCAAATCACAAAGGCCCTCGCCTCTGGTGAAACCGATCGAGCTAGACTGCCCCGCCCTCTAGCCTTTTAAAAAATGTATACTTTTGTACAACATTAGTATCGATGGATTGCGCCATGGAGCAAAACTTGAAATTAAAAAAAAGGTGGTACATATAGAGAGCGCTCGTCGCCAAATTAGGCATATAGTACTATAAAAAAGGCTAGTCACAATAATGGTGTCCGGCACAACCCACCCCTCAAATAAAACTAAGCATCCTGGAATTCTTTGACAAAACTAAGCACCCTGAAATTTTTTGACAACTAAACTGATGGCTATATGATGTTGGCATATATATTGTACATACATAATGTGAAGAAACAAGTGGTAGTACTATACCAACTAAAAGATGAAATGTAAGAAATACTAGTATGTACGTACTGAAGAGTTAAAGTAACGAGAAGAAACATAACATAGTTCTGCTGCGGGCTCAGCACAACACACCCCTCAAATTAAATTAAGCACACCTGAAATTAAACTTTGCAACTATTCCGGAGACACTGCATTAGAACCACCATGAGCAACGACACTGCCACCTTACTCGGAGTCCTTGTCCACGTCCTTGACTTCGTACTTGTCCCTCTTCCTCTTGGCCGATACTTCTTTGCTTGAACCGCACACTTGGCTCTTGCTCTTCATCCAACCCTTGTAGATATTGAACCAAAGGTAGCCATCCATTGCAGCGTAGTGGATGTGGTCTATATCTAGTACATTCCGCTGCCATGCATAATGATGAAACGTATATGGAGGTTTCTCCAGTTTACCGTACGAAGGATGAACCATGGCTCCTACCAGGGTCAGCATTGAAGGCTGACAAGAGGACACCAGCCGATTCTTCTGGAGGTCGAAGGTGTTGCCTACAACAAGGCCTATCCGACCCAGGACTTCTTTGTCATTACCAAAGTCTACAGTAACGAATTTGACTAGGTTTCTCTCGAGGAAGTCCTTAAAATCCAGGCATTCAACGTCGGCATGGCATATGTGGTAGACCAAGCATAAGTCATGCACGCAAACCTGGATCACAGCGGGCTTCTTCCTCTCTTCGTCCTTTAGATCCTTCTCTCGTCCCAGGACTGTGGTGTACTCAACATCTAGCCCAGCGACCCACTCATCATCTGAGTCTTCGAACATGCGTCTGAAACGAGAAAGGCATCCTTTCACCGTCGCGGAACAACGGGTGTAGATGACATCGAACTCATCACCAGTGATGGTTCTAACCTTGTACTCACCGCCGATCATGGAGATTTGGGACACCATGGATTTGGGAGGAGGGTTAGGATTAGTGGAACTGCCATAATGTGAATGGACGGGATGACTAGGAGCGAACCGCTGTAGTATTGAAGGACATGCGGGGACGAGTAGGAGCGAACTGCCAGCGTGCGAACGGCAGGGTAGTGGCTTTCCATTCTCCCATGATACGGGCTTCCGGGAGCCCTTGGATTTGAGATTGAACGGTTGCTTGGCGTGATTCTAGACCTATGGGTGAATATCCTATCCTGGAGGGTTATTCTGCAAATTTTCAGCAACTTAGCATGCGACTATTTGATCTCAGATCCAAGGGCTGCCAGCAGCCTGTATCATGGTCGCGCCTACCACGACCGTCGCGTCGCTCGCGTGGTCGCGCCCTTGGAGATTTAACACGGTGCGTTAGGCTATCTGATGTTGGCATGTCATACATAGTCATCACTTAGTCACTCATACTACAACAAGGTTAGCTATAAGGTTGGCTATAAGTGTATTTATTTTTTTACTCCTCTCTATATTTTCTTCGTACTTCCTCCGTCCCATAATATAAGAATGTTTTTGACACTAGTGTAGTGCCAAACACGTTCTTATATTATGGGACACAGGGAGTACTAGTATTTATTGCATTTGCCAAGGAGTGACCTCTTCCAATGAAATGGTGTTGCTAAGTTTGCTTCATTTAATTAGCTATAGACTCAAAATTGTCTTTTCACCTAGGTACACGCGCTTAGCACCGTTTCTTCCTTGGGTCACCAAACTAGTCTCTCTATTCTTGATTAACTTGCCACATCAGACTTTATGCCTATGTGGCAAGCTTAGCACCTGTAGGAGCAAGTAAGGCTGCTTGTAATGGGAGTAGTATCATGCATGCCAACTATGCAATCTTGATGAGGTGACGTCGAATTAAATGAAGAAAAGAGAGAGTTGAGTATCATAATATGATACTGTAGTATCATATTAAATGATGTGCTACTATGTGGCATGCATGACAATAAATAAACTATCCTATGACACCAACACATGATACTATGCATTACGGATGTAGTATCATACAAAAGTATCATATGCATGATACTAGTATATGATACTCTCCATTACGACCAACCTAAGTACAATAGTGCGCTTTACATGGCATTTTTGCATATGTGAAGTAAAGAGAGGCAAGCAAAAAGTGGATAAGTGGGCTCTCATGCAAGAGCCAGCCTCTACTATGTGGAGCATTGGGACAGGCACTTGTATGGAGGTGGTCAGGAATCGGGAGACTCATGTCGGTCATAGCGCCGCAGTTAAAATGATAATGGCAAGTCAAATCACGGGGCCCCACCTGTCCAGCAGTAACTCGATGTCAAATCACACAGCCCTACGTTTGTAGCAGCCTACTCCCTCATCTTCTCACGTCTCTATCGAACCGACTAGGCGGAACTACCCCGCCTACCGCGCAGGAAAAGCCCGCGTAGTATACTACCTCCGTCTAGGTGACCAAGGTGGAGAGTAAAACGAGAGAACTTAATGTTTAGGGAGTAGTATTTGCTAAGGCTGGTTTTAATGGTACTAGCCTTAGCAATTTTGATGAGGTTTCATAGAATTAAATGAAGAAAGAGAGAGAGTTGAGTACTATGTGTTATACATGGCAATAAATAAAGTACTTCATGATACTAATATATGATACATGGCGCAGGAGTACTAAGTATTATTAATACAGTTTTGCTAGAATTCATCTAGATGAGATATAATTTGGTCTCATTCATCTTTTATAGCCATTGGATGTGATGCTATAAGATGTGTGTGTGCTGACGTGGGTTGTATTTGTTCTTGTGCAACGAACTGACCACTGCATGTCATGTTTGATAGTCTCAAGTCATTAAAAGCATACAAGCCCCACATCTCTTATTGGTTGATTCCTCTATTTATGTCAAAAAATAAGAAACAACGTGAGAGTTAATGCACCACGCCTATGTGTTTACTATTTGGTTTTCGTAAGATGACTTAATACTCACCTAGACGGAGGGAGTATTCGATTTGACAGCGGGTGGCGCAATTCCCGATACGGCTTTAATGCAGACGAGGGAGGGAGTAGCGGTTCCCGATATGTTGAACGGCCAATGCATCCTCCTTCAATTAATGCATGAGGGAAGTAATGGGAGGAGGTCCGGGAAAAGAGGATGCACGATGTGAATGCAACGCAGTTTGCCCTCATTGCCCTCATATAAAGGTGCCCCTCCATTCCAATGCATCTACCACATCGTACGCACCTAAGCATTTGCCTAGGCACCTACACTAAACGCAAAAGAGCTCACTCCAGACCCATGGCGGCGATGCGCGTGAGCGGCCAGCGGCTGCGCCAGATGGTCCACGATGCCGGCCTGTGGCATGGCGCCGAGGATCATCTCCAGACGGTGTTGGAGACCGGCTGGTGGATGGCCGCCGTCGACGCCAACTACGACTCTCAGTTGGACCAGATGATCGTTGCCACCAGCAACAAGTTCACTGTCATCAAGAAGCTCGCGGACGACATCGCCGTACTCCTCCAACCCGTGCGCCAGGGCTCCTCACTGCCTGCCACCCTAATCGGCCTCCATGGCCGGAACCTCTTTCAAGCACTGGTGGCCCTGCGACTGCCCGCCGACGCCACGAAGAATGTCCACCTAGAGGTCGTGCTCGCCGCGAGGCGGCTCGCCCTGCAAGAATTCGTCGACCTACACATCCACGTGTACGAGAAAATCGTGTACATAGGTATCTACAAGGCCAGTGAGGACGCTACGACATTGGCCTTCCTCAACCGGCTGGAAGCCTTGGATGCCTTTGCTGAGAAGCACCTCGACCTCGCCACAAAAGCCGCCGCTCCTTAGCCACCGGTCGGTGGCCCGGCGCACTAAGTTGAGGAGGAGTAGGTCGTGCGTTCATGGATCCATCTTTCTTCTTGCCTTCTGTAACCACCACTGCGATCGCATCATCATGGCCTTAATTCTTATTGTGCTGTTGCATTCTCGTTCCAGTCAATACCGACATGTGCGATCCCTTTGCTTAATTATATGCATCACTGTAACTAGTACTCCATCCATCAATTTATAAGTTGTGCTTACCTTTCCCATCAACTTCGTGCAACGCGCGGGCATCTTGCTAGAAACACTAGAATATGTCTATATAATCCGTATGTGATACTCCATTTGAAATCTCAAAAAAGACAAATATTTAGGTACGGAGGGAGTAATATATTAGGAGTATATCAAAACAATAGTGATTTCTTTCAAGTTTGTGAACAAATACTACTATTCTACTACTTTGGATCAGTCGCAACGCACGAGCACATTGCTAGTAAAAGGAAAAGGCATCCCACGTTCACGTCGCACCCCCACACGCCCGGGAATCGGGAGTACTCCACGGCCCATCCGGCACGACACATAGCTTAGTGAAGGCGTGTTGCCTAGCATTTTCACTTTCATGTGGGACCGCCATTGAGCAAACCGACACCCCGCCCGCCGTCGAGTTGGAAAACAGAAACGAGGGGAAGATCTAGCTGTAGCACGGAAGCCAAGAAATTTGGTGTCAGATGGGGCTCGTTGATAAAGTAGGAGCATTCCGTACTAGTACAACTCCTACTAGTACCAAGTTTGTACGCCTAACTATATTACTAGTACTACCACTATACAACTAGTAGGTACGTGCACGACACAACATCGTAGGAAAAAAACGGGAAGATCTTGTTTTGGGTGATTTATCTTTTTTTCAATCAACGTAGTATGAATAATATGATGTGGGGGGGTACCCATGAAGCTTATGTGGCTTGGTTGCATGGCTACGAAAGGTTAGAGAAAAATAAATAGATAATGTGTTTAGAGTGCACTCCACTAAATAGACATACTTTGGATCCATTGCAATGGACCGGCACATCTATGTCTATACCCCCTATATAGTGTGTGAAAAACTTTGAAAGTTGGTCGTTGGATGAAGCCAATCCGACGGTACAAAGATGGCAAATCCGAGCACTACTGGCCATTGGATATCATCCACCAGATTTTGCCACATGTATAATCTAGAAGACTCCATGGTTGAACTTAGGGGTTGTTTGGGTTGTGACTATCTTTGCCATATATTGCCACATGATTTTTGCCACATTTGCCTTAGTTGAGTTGCTCAAATTGTTAGCCACACTTTGGCTTGCCTAAGGGAATCTTGCCACACTTTTTATGTCTATGACATGTGGGGCTCACTGCTCATAAAAAAATCCTTGCCTTAGTTGTGGCTAGAACCAAACACCTACCTAACTTGGTCAAACTTGCCTAAGGTTAGGTGTGATAAAGTGTGGCAAGGTGTGGCTAGGAACTAAATAGTCCCTTAATTCATGACTAACTTTGCCACAACTAAGCTTAGGCAAAGTTATTAGTTCTTCAAAATGAGAGCCACAAGTTGGCAAGCCTAAGGGAATCTTGCCACATTTTTTGTGTGTATGTCATGTGAGGCCTTAGTGTGGCTTGCCTAAGGTGTGGCTTGAACCAAACACTCACCTAAGTTATTCAAACTTGCCTAACCTTACATTCCACTACATTTTGCCACATGTTAGAATCCAGAAAACTCCACATGTAGAAGCATAATGCACAAACCACCAGAATCTCATGCGTGCAATGCACGTGTACCTTACTAGTACTAGTTGGTAGTAGTAAGAAACAAATAAGAGCTCGTACTGCGGGAGCACCACAAGGCCTGCCGCGGGAGTTACATTTCCCTCTCGGGGCCCACGGGACCGAACTTCAATGGCTTAGTGCCCAGCCTATGAGTCAATGACATGTGGACCTTAAATGCGGCTGGCCCACATGTCATTCTCATGGTGGTGGTGTGGTTCGCGACTCACTCGTACGAGATGAACCGACCGGTGGTGGCGTGTTGTGGCGAGGGTGCCACAGCTGGGTGTCGGGGCGTTACGAGGCATAGATGGCCACACCAGCGGGTACTACCTGTAGTACATAAGTACTCCAGCTGAGGATTCGATGGTGCAGGAGTACGGATCGGAGCACAGCAGCGGAGCAGGCAAACCGCGTCCAATCGGGTGTGTCTATGGTAGAAAGTTGATGGTCGCCGCAGTTCAGTTGGCCCGCATGTCATGCACACAAAGGCAGAGGAGCGGTGGGGCCGAGAGGGATGAGGGGCACGTCGGGGGGATGAGGATCCCCTGACGCAAACAATCCTACCATTCTGTCATTGACATGTGGGACCCATAAGCGTGGGTCCCACCTGTCAGCGAAGGAAAGGCAGGGCAAGGCAGTGAGAGCCACGTCATAGGATCCATGTCCACGTCAGGGGACGTCGTGTCGTGGGTTGGAGCTGCGTCGTGGGAATCGCATGTGGGTGTGGCAGTGGTAGAAACAAGAAACATGATGGTCGTCGTGGTTCAACTTCCATGGACAAGCTGTCATGTCTGCTGACACATGTATATCAAAACTAGAGTGTTTATATTTCAAGCACGTGAACAAGTATTATTCTACTACTTTGGATCCATTGGAATGCACGGGCCAGCACATTGGTAGTAGTAGTGTCCATCTCTATCTCTAGAGGCCTTCCCTCGTTCATCCTTTTCTCTCACAAGATAAACTACTGATACAAATGCATCTTGATGTTCCATGGAACGCACGAGGATGTTTCCTTGGGGGTCTCTCCAGCGCGGCATGGCCGTAGTTGCAAGTTGACGCCCCTTGAGATGCCGACATTAAGGGGCACTCAGATTTCCTCTGATGAGTAGGTAAGATGAGTTTGATCACGTAGTAAATGCATTCTAAAGACTACTTCCGTGTCCATTTCCAAATTCTCCCCTGCCCACTGTTTCACAGTTAGGCTCGGTGCAAGTGGAGATTGGCTTGCATATGTACGGGAGGGTACCAACATCAATTTGCACAAGATTTACAACGGTGACACCGTTCCCGTAGAACCTTTGTCCAGCATTGGGATCAGCCATGCAACGGGCCACCGCATGAATTGGTATGATGGAACCACGGTGAGAATGAATAAGATAGCACGAACCTTGCACATGGCGGTCAAAGGCGGACCATGCTGTCTGCGGCCGATTTGTTGCCGTACGAGTAGGAAGACAATGTGCTCCTTTCTAACTGCATCTTCGCGGTGACAAACCAAGGGACTTATTTTGTATGGGACACATACTATCTCCCAGTTTATTTGTTTTGAATCTTTTCATTTTATAAGTTTCAAATTCGAATTTAGAGCTCCCCATCACATGTTGAGATTACAATGTCCATTAAATCATTGTGTGCATGCATAATAAAGAAACAAATCTCGAGTTTGGCACGAGTTCGTGCTGCGGGAGCACCACAAGCCCTGGCGCAGGAGTTACATTTCCCTCTCATGGCCATCGGGACTGAGCTTCAGCACCTTTGAGTCAATAACATGTGGACCCGATGGGTGACTGGTCCACATGTAATGCTCTCGAAGGCAAAGGGGTAGTAGGGCCAAGAGGGGTGAGCCGCAGGTCGGGGGACGTGTGGTGTCATGGGTTCGAGCGGCATCGTGGGAATCGCATGTGGCTGTGGTAGAAACTTGATGCTCGCCGCATTTTAGGTGGCCCACATGTCATGCACACAAAGGCAGAGGGGCGGTGCGGCCGAGAGGGGTGAGGCGCACGTCGGGGGGTGTGGTGCCGTGGGTTGGAGAGGCGTCGTGGGAATCGCGAGATGAAACGTGATGGTCGCCGTAGTTGAACTTCCATGGACAAGCTGTCATGTCTACGGACACATGCACTACATACCGATCACTAGAAGGAGTAGCAGAGAAATCTATATATGCAGATAAATAGTTCCTTATAGTCAGGCGGACCCATGCTACTAGTCTGTTCCAAAGACATGCACACCATCGAAATGGACCATCTATATCGATATACACCGAGAGGGAATAATTTTTTTTACAAGAGAGGAAATTGTTCATCCATCCATAATGCCCTCCTCCTGGTGCAGCCTTTTCTTCTTCTTCTTCTTCTTCTTCTTCTTCTTCTTCTTGTTCTCATTCTCCATCGAAGACGGCTTCGCAACAAGCTCTTTGGACCTTGCACCTATCTCGAAACTCACACGGGCATCGAGGGCAGTATATTTTATCCGCTCGTACGTCAAGGGATAATTCTCCCATCCAGACGACCTTAATGCCACCGTCTCGTCACCCTTCTGAATATTTGTACTGAGCACAAATTTTGCTACGTCGAATAGGGATGGTGTCAGCGATGCTTTTCAAATCAAGGTTGTACGGCTCCAGCTTCTGTTTGTCCCCTTCGATGGCTTCCCCATAGAAGTATATGTCCTCCCGAGACAAGAAATCATGAAGCTCACCTGGTATGGAGGGCGAGTGTATGATCTGGTACACCAAAACATCATCTTCGAGGCACAGCTAAAGGATGGCGGTGCGCTGGATCTTCCCAGGGGCACGCTCCGTGTACTCTGCGTCGAGACCGATGACCCTCGTCTCTACCTTTTCGAGGGATTTGGATACATTGTTGATCCACTGCCAAACAACCCTTGGGTGGACGGTGACGGTGGCAACTATGCGCATCGAGCCTTCGATGAGGACATGTTGGACGCTAAAAATCTGCATCTCAATCTCTTTCGCCATTTGGAACTGCTGGAACGGAGGGCTATAGTTTGGAGAATTAGGATTAGATGGCTAGTCTAACTGAAGTAGTAGATGATTATTTAAAGAGATTAAAACAATGTGAACGCAGTGGGGTTTGGATGCGAATGAAAACGAAGGGGAGGTGAAGAAGCTGAGGAGAATCGGTTCCCGATGGAGAAGTAAATGGGAGAAGTGGCGTGCAGGCAATTGATTAGACGGCTAGGTAGACTAAACGAAAAGGCTATGCGGGTAGACTGATGAGTCGTACCTGTTCATGTACGTGCCCATCCTTCCTGATAGGTGGGACCTATGCAAACTGATAAAAAAATGTGTCGTAGCTTCTTTCTTTTTGAGCGCGTGAGTGGGAGACACAACATTCCCTGGTTAAGAAATACTCCCTCCGTTTAGGTGAGTATAAGTCACCTTATGAAAATCAGGTTTTCCCAAAACCCTTAGGCGTGGAGCATTAACTCCCTGCTCGATCCCCTCCCAGCCTCGTTAGCCAGCGTTCTCTTCCTCTGCTGCCGCGTTCTACCTTTCCATTTTTCCTCTTCTCAAGTGTGGAACAATCTGCATGCCATCCTTGATGCACCAGAACGACCACTGCATGCATCGCGACAGGGCGTTGATTGGGCATGCACGAGAATTTGGTTCTGCTCGCAATATGGATGATACCTGAACGATGAAGTGAATAGGCATGCTAGCACGGGAGACCTATTTCCTCTATAAAATACTGGAGTACTCATGTTCCTACTAGTAGTAGTAGTAGTAGTACAACTGTGGTACACTTGATGGTCAAAATACTATCCATCCAGTCCTCAGAGTGAAGTGACAACACCCTGCACCTGACACTAGTCCAGGCGGCATGTTCGGTTATCAAAGTCAGCCTCACCCTGTGCACTGTGCAGTCTGTCACCGCTGCTGTACAGCTCATTGGCACCTCGCCTCATCTCCCTCTCCGCTCCCATAGCACCACTCCATCTCCATCTCCTTCTCCGTCTATGTCTCCATCTCACTGTGCCCCCGTGTACCGTCGCCTCACTCGCCTCCCCCAATACCACTATTCCCTTGCTAGCCGCTCCAGCACCGACAGCCTTGTCCCCCGTAAATCAAGCCCCCCAAAACCCCCCACCTTCCAAACTCCACCATGGCCGAATGCGAACCGCACAACATCCATATGAGCCATGATTGGAGCAATCTCCCCAGTGACATCCTCGACCTCTGTTGTCCGTGTATGGATATGATGAGCGCCCTGCGGCTGGCTGCCTGTGTCGGTGTCAAAACCGGCGGATCTCGGGCAGGGGGTCCCGATCTATGCGTCTAGGCTGATGGTAACAGGAAGCGAGGGACACAACATTTACCTAGGTTCGGGCCCTCTCGATGGAGGTAAAACCCTACTTCCTGCTTGATTAATATTGAAGATATGGGTAGTACAAGAGTAGACCTACCACGAGATCATAGAGGCTAAACCCTAAGAGCTATCCTATGATGGTATGATTGTAATTGTGATCGTCCTTCTAAGGACTAACCTGTCCGGTTTATATAGACACCGGAGAGGGCTAGGTTTTACACGGAGTCGGTTACAAGGAAGGAAACACAATATCTGGATCGCCAAGCTTGTCTTCCACGCAAAGGAGAGTCCCATCCGGACACGGGCCGAAGTCTTGAGTCTTGTATCTTCACGCTTCAATAGTCCGGACGATGTATACAGTCCAGCTGTCCGGATACGCCCTAATCTAGGACTCCCTCAGTAGCCCCTGAACCAGGCTTCAATGATGATGAGTCCGGCCCGCAGTCTTGTCTTCGGCATTGCAAGGCGGGTTCCTTCTCCGAATACTCCAAAGTAATTTATCGAACACGTAGACCGTGTCCGGATCCGCAAAATGATCTTCAGACACTGTTGTAGAGAGAGAGCACGCGATATTTCACAAATGCAATCTGCCGACAACTTTTTAGACAACATGACATGTCATTAAGATCAGATCATTATTTGAACTGTTTTCCTACAACCAGCCACAACGCATATTGCGAGGCGGTTTCCTTGACACGTCTTGTCAAAGCAGAGATCGTGTCCCCTTATCACGGGATTCTCATCAATACAGGTATGGGTAATCCCACCATGCCATCAATTGTGGTGCTTGGGAGGTGAGCGATTCCCAACGGGCAAGTGGGGAGGCGCACCGCTTCTGTCTCCTCTATAAAGGGATAAGAGTTCCCCATTTTTACCCACACCTTCTTCCTGCTTTCCCCACTCTTTCCCCCTTGAGCTCCAGCACCCTAGTCCAAGTCTTCTCCGCACAGCTAATCATGTGTGGAGCAGGAGGCAAGTGGGTGGCTTCCACCGTGAAGGAGAAGGATATCATGAATCTTCAGGAAGCCGGATACTTGGCCGCAGACATAGCGCACCGGCTACCAGACGACGGGCAGGTCATTCTAACCCCAGGACCCCACGAGAGGGTCATGTTTCTCGCCCACTTCGTCTGTGGACTGGGGTTTCCACTTCACCCCTTCGTCCGCGGGCTCATGTTCTACTACGGGCTAGATTTCCATGATCTAGCCCCGAACTTCGTCCTCAACATCTCGGGTGTTCATCGTCGTATGCGAGGCCTTCCTCCGCATCAAGCCTCATTTCGGCTTGTGGCTGCAAATATTCTGCGTGAAGCCGAAGATTGTGAGCAGCCAGCAAGTGGAGTGCGAAGGAGCCATGGTGGGCAAGATGCCTAATGTCACCTGGCTCAACGGCTCCTTTGCGGAAACCGTGAAGGGGTGGCAGTCGGGTGGTTCTACATCACCGAGCCGTGCGACACCAACTGGGCTGCGGCCCCCAAGTTCCGATCTGAAACCCCCATGCGGCTCACCTCCTGGGAAAAGAAGGGCCTGTCCTGGGGCGAATCTACAGAGCTGACCGTGTTGGAAATATGCCCTAGAGGCAATAATAAAATGGTTATTATTATATTTCTTTGTTCATGATAATTGTCTGTTATTCATGCTATAATTGTGTTATCCGGAAATTGTAATACACGTGTGAATACATAGACCACAACATGTCCCTAGTGAGCCTCTAGTTGACTAGCTCATTGATCAACAGATAGTCATGGTTTCCTGACTATGGGCATTGGATGTCATTGATAATGGGATCACATCATTAGGAGAATGATGTGATGGACAAGACCCAATCCTAAGCATAGCCCAAAGATCGTGTAGTTCGTTTAGCTAGAGCTTTTCCAAATGTCAAGTATCATTTCCTTAGACCATGAGATTGTGCAACTCCCGGATACCGTAGGAGTGCTTTGGGTGTGCCAAATGTCACAACGTAACTGGGTGACTATAAAGGTGCACTACGGGTATCTCCGAAAGTGTCTGTTGGGTTGGCACGAATCGAGACTGGGATTTGTCACTCCGTATGACGGAGAGGTATCTCTGGGCCCACTCAGTAATGCATCATCATAATGAGCTCAATGTGACCAAGTGTCTGGTCACGGGATCATGCATTATGGTATGAGTAAAGTGACTTGCTGGTAACGAGATTAAATGAGGTATTGGGATACCGACGATCGAATCTCGGGCATGTAACGTACCGATTGACAAAGGGAATTGTATACGGGATTGATTGAATCCTCGACATCGTGGTTCATCCGATAAGATCATCGAGGAGCATATGGGAGCCAACATGGGTATCCAGATCCCGATGTTGGTTATTGACCGGTGAGGCGTCTCGGTCATGTCTGCATGTCTCCTGAACCCGTAGGGTCTACACACTTAAGGTTCGGTGACGCTAGGGTTGTAGAGATATGAGTATGCAGCAAACCGAAAGTTGTTTGGAGTCCCGGATGAGATCCCGGACGTCACGAGGAGTTCCGGAATGGTCCGGAGGTAAAGAATTATATATAGGAAGTCAGGTTTCGGCCATCGGGAAAGTTTCGGGGGTCACCGGTATTGTAACGGGACCACCGGAAGGGTCCCGGGGGTCCACCGGGTGGGGCCACCTATCCCGGAGGGCCCCATGGGACGAATTGGGAGGGGAACCAGCCCCTGGTGGGCTGGTGCGCCCCTGGGTCCCCCTGCGCCTAGGGTTGGGAAACCCTAGGGGTGGGGGCGCCTCCACCTGGCTTGGGGGGCAAGTTTACCCCCTGGCCGCCGCCCCCCTTGGAGATCCCATCTCCTAGGGCCAGCGCCCCCCTAGGGGGCCTATATAAAGAGGGGGGAGGGAGGGCAGCTGCACCCATGCTCTTGGCGCCTCCCTCTCCCCTTGCTACACCTCTCCCTCTCATAGAAGCTTGGCGAAGCCCTGCCGAGATCACTGCTGCATCCACCACCACGCCGTCGTGCTACTGGATCTTCATCAACCTCTCCTTCCCCCTTGCTCGATCAAGAAGGAGGAGACGTCTTCCTCAACCGTACATGTGTTGAACGCGGAGGTGCCGTCCGTTCGGCACTAGGATCTTCGGTGGTTTGGATCATGACGAGTACGACTCCCTCAACCTTGTTCTCTTGAACGCTTCCGCTCGCGATCTATAAGGGTATGTAGATGCACTCCTCTCTCTCGTTGCTAGATGAACTCATAGATTTATTTTGGTGAAAGCATAGAAAATTTTTATTTTCTGCAACATTCCCCAACAGTGTTATCAGAGCTAGGTCTATGCGTAGTTCTCTTTGCACGAGTAGAAGACAATCTGTTGTGGGCGTAGATGTTGTCAATTTTCTTGCCACTACTAGTCTTATTTTGCTTCAGCGGTATCGTGGGATGAAGCGGCCCAGACCGACCTTACACGTACGCTTACATGAGACAGGTTCCACCGACTGACATGCACTAGTTGCATAAGGTGGCTAGCGGGTGTCTATCTCTCCCACTTTAGTTGGAGCGGATTCGATGAAAAGGGTCCTTATGAAGGGTAAATAGAAGTTGGCAAATCATGTTGTGGCTTTTACGTAGGTAAGAAAACGTTCTTGCTAGAACCCTATTGCAGCCACGTAAAACATGCAACAACAATTAGAGGACGTCTAACTTGTTTTTGCAGCATGTGATTGTGATGTGATATGGACAAAAGTTGTGATGAATGATGAATGATATATATGTGATGTATGAGATCATGTTCTTGTAATAGGAATCACGACTTGCATGTCGATGAGTATGACAACCGGCAGGAGCCATAGGAGTTGTCTTAATTATTGTATGAGATGTGTGTCATTGATTCAATGCCATGTAATTACTTTACTTTATTGCTAAACCGTTAGCCATAGTAGTAGAAGTAATAGTTGCCGAGCAACTTCATGGAGACACGATGATGGAGATCATGATGATGGAGATCATGGTGTCATGCCGGTGACAAAGATGATCATGGCGTCCCGAAGATGGAGATCAAAGAAGCTATATGATATTGGCCATATCATGTCACTACTATTTGATTGCATGTGATGTTTATCATGTTTTTGCATCTTGTTTACTGAGAACAATGGTAGTAAATAAGATCATACCTCATAATAATTTCAAGAAAAGTGTTCCCCCTAACTGTGCGCCGTTGTGAAAGTTCGTTGTTTGGAAGCACCATGTGATGATCGGGTGTGATAGATTCTAACGTTCACATACAACGGGTGTAAGACAGATTTACACATGCATAATGTAGGACCTTGAAGTATGTCTAGAGGGGGGGTGATTAGACTACTTGACCAATTAAAAACTTAACCTTTTCCCAATTTTCGAGTTTGGCAGATTTTAGCTATCTTAGGACAAGTCAAGCAATCATCACACAATTCAAGCAAGCATGCAAAGAGTATATAGGCAGCGGAAATTAAAGCATGCAACTTGCAAGAAAGTAAAGGGAAGGGTTTGGAGGATTCAAACACAGTTGGAGACACGGATGTTTTTGGCGTGGTTCCTATAGGTGGTGCTATCGTACATCCACGTTGATGGAGACTTCAACTCACGAAGGGTAACGGTTGCACGAGTCCACGGAGGGCTCCACCCAAGAAGGGTCCATGAAGAAGCAACCTTGTCTATCCCACCATGGTCGTCGCCCATGAAGGACTTGACTCACTAGCGGTAGATCTTCACGAAGTAGGCGATCTCCTTGCCCTTACAAACTCCTTGGCTCAACTCCACAATCTTGTCGGAGGCTCCCAAGTGACACCTAGCCAATCTAGGAGACACCACTCTCCAAGAAGTAACAAATGGTGCGTTGATGATGAACTCCTTGCTCTTGTGCTTCAAATGATAGTCTCCCCAACACTCAACTCTCTCTCATAGGATTTGGATCTGGTGGAAAGAAGATTTGAGTGGAAAGCAACTTGGGGAAGGCTAGAGATCAAGATTCATATGGTAGGAATGGAATATCTTGGCCTCAACACATGAGTAGGTGGTTCATTCTCAGAAATGCTAAGTTGGAAGTGTAGGTTTAGTCTGATGGCTCTCTCCACGAATGAAGAGGAGGTGGAGGGGTATATATAGCCTCCACACAAAATCTAACCGTTACACACAATTTACCAACTCGGTGGGACCGAATCATCAAACTCGGTCGAACCGATTTAGTAAACCTAGTGACCATTAGGGTTTTCGGTGGGACCGATATGCAACTCGGTAGGACCGATATGGTTAGGGTTAGGGCATAACGTAATCTCCGTGATACCGATTACATAAATCGGTGAGACCGAATTTGGTAATTAGCTAACCAGAGAGTTGGCCAGGTAAACTCGGTGGGACCGATTCGCTCTTTCGGTGAGACCGAAAAGTTATGAAAGGGAAACAAAGATTTACATTGTAATCTCGGTGGGACCGATCGCTCACTTCGGTTAGACCGAAACGTTGCGAAGGGAAACAAAGAGATTACAATCCCATCTCGGTGAGACCGAGATCCCTATCAGTGAGACCGATTTGCCTAGGGTTTGTGGCAGTGGCTATGACATTTGAACTCGGTGGCGCCGGATAGAAAGAATCGGTAGGGCCGATTTTGACTTTAGGTTTAGGTCATATGAGGATGTGAGAAAGTAGCTGAGGGTTTTGGAGCATATCACTAAGCACATGAAGCAAGAGGCTCATTAAGCAACACCTCATCCCTCCTTGATAGTATTGGCTTTTCCTATAGACTCAATGTGATCTTGGATCACTAAAATATAAAATGTAGAGTCTTGAGCTAATGAGCTTGAGCCAATCCTTTGTCCTTAGTATTTTGAGGGATCCACTTTCATCATCCATTCCATGCCATTCATTGAGCTTTCCTGAAATATATGTCTTGGAATAGCATTAGCTCAATGAGCTATATGTTGTTATGAATTACCAAAACCACCTAGGGATAGTTTCACTTTCAATCTCCCCCTTTTTGGTAATTGATGACAACATATAGATCAAAGCTTCGACAAATGATAATAAGATTAAAAAACATCATCGCTTTGAGAAGTATGTGATAAGCAAGAGCTCCCCCTAAATTTGTGCATAGTTTAAGATTTGCTTTGGACTGCAAATGCACAAGCAATTAGGCTCATGGGTTACTCTTCCATGTCACATACATCTTGGTGGAGCGCTCAAAATAACAGAGATTGAATACATGCACTCATCACCAAGCAAAGTGAATGATCATATAAGGATAAGTAAGATAATATCATAACGAGCATAAGTGTAGCTTATGATCAAACACATGATCATCAATGTCTCACAGGTAATTGCATAGTATCTCAAGCAATCAAAAAGAAAACAAAGTTCAACCAAGAAGACAAGAGAGAACAAAAGCAGCAAATCTCTCTCTCTCTCGAAGCCTATGATCAATACATTTTTCTCCCCCTTTGGCAACAAGTTACCAAAAAGTTCCTAGAAAATGCATAGGACTATATCGTCTCTCAGACTTGGTCTTTTGGTGGTGGTGTGCGGATAACTCCAAGAATGAAGGCTTCAGTCGATGTAGAAGGAGCTGAAGGAGTTGGTGCTGGAGCTAGTGGCGTTGGAGCTGTAGCTGGAGCTGATGAAGTGACTCTGGTGTCTTGAACTGGCTCTGCAACTCATCTATGAGCTCGTGGCACTCTGGCAAATGCATCAGTAGTTGTCCTGCCCTTCCTCTCCTGCATGTCATCCTGTAGCTGCTCCACAGCTGACTGAATCTCAGTTACTTTGACATCAAGATCATAGAATTTTTGTTCCATGATTCTTTCCAGGCTCTCCTAGTTTTGAGTTAGGGTGGCCAACCCCTTCTCAATCCACATAGTTGATGCTATCAAGTAACCAAGCTGCTCCTGCTTGTTCTCCAGAAAGTATTCAGATGCCTCTGCTTGAGTTGGCATCTTGGCAGCCTTCTATTTCCTTGCTTTCTCCTTCTTCTCTTGCGCTTGTACTGATGATGGTTCATTCTCAGTCATGACAACTTGATTGTCCTCAAAGTCAGGATAGAGAACCATGTGTTCCTTATCCAACAGATACTTTTATGTGCCCATCTTTGAGTTAATCAACTCCTGAATCTATGGGGCATATCAACAGCTTCCTCTTCTAGTCTGCTGCTGTCCTCTTGATAGTTTCAACTATGAGGCTCATGGCTTTGAATTTCTGAGGCACAAAAAAAATGTGAAGCAAATTGATTGCATGCCCTCTGATAATGTTGTGGTCACCTGATTTGGGCAACAGAGTGTGCCTTAGGATCCAGTTGATCGTAGGCAGCCCTGACAGAAGAAAATGAACTGATCCAAACTTGAAAGACTCAAGTGCATCATCAGGGATCTCCTTGTACATCTGTGACATTGAGTTGTGTCCCATCTTCTTCTTGGCATAAATGTCCAAGTCATCTTCATTTTTCTTTGGGGCATTGATCAGACTTGCCCATTCCTCTATGGTTGACTGGTATCTCGTTCCTTCTGACATCCAAACTATCCTGCCATCTGGATAGAAATGTGATGTGGAGCAGAATTGCATTATGACCTCGTCATTCCAATTTGTGAGCTTCTGCCCAACAAAATCTGCAACTCCACAAGCACTGAAGCTGTCATACACTCCAGGATAGTGTTCTGCATTCTCCTGAATGTAGGTCCAGTCGACCCACCTCATATCACAAACTATGGGCTTCTTATCCAATAAGACGGTCTCATAGAAGTCCTGATGCTCCTTGGTGTGGAACATGTAATCTACAGCAGTCCTTCTCCTGGTGGAATATGGATATGACTCTCTCCATAGCCTCAACCCATGATCTCTCCTGATCTTCATGTTCTCAGCCATAGGATGAGCATCATTGTGGTCTGGAATCTTGGGTTTGAGCTTCCTTAAGGACTTGCCCTTCTTCATCTTCCTCAGCATCAACCTCGGGCATTGGGGCCTTGTTCTTCTCAGTTGCTGGTATACTCCTGGTATTCCTCTTTGGTGCACTCTTGGGCTTGGGGGCAGCTTTGGGGCTTTTGACATTGCAACCCCTGACTTTATGGCATCACCCATCAGCTTTTGTGCCTTGGGTGCTGGTCAGCAACCTCTTCTTCTTCCTCTTCCTCCATCATAGAAGGTTTCCCAATAACTCTGGCCATGGTCTTCTTGACCCTTTCCTTTCTTTTCTTTCCTTCAGCAGCAGCAGGTTCTTTGGGTTGGGATTCCAAAGAAGCTTGAGTGGAGACTCTGGCTTTTGGACATTGGTTGTCTACCTGCTGGCCTTTTGATCTTCATTCCAGGCTTAACTGCTGTTGAGCTATACTCCTTGAGCACTTTCTTCTTTGAACTGGCCTCATCCTCAGCTGCCACATAATCCTCATCCTCAGACTCTGAGGTATTCTTCTTCCTTGTCCTTGTGGCAGCCTTGGGCAAGTTGCTGGGAGTGCTTCTGCTCCCCTCATCTAAACTGCTAGAGGGACTAGTGCCCTCACTCATGTGAATCTGCTCTTCTGACCTGTTCTTGCTGTCACTTTGGTCTGACATGCTGCTCACACTAACTGCTGACCCTGTGAATAGTTATAGATGAGGTAGAGTGGATGAGCATCACAAAATGCAGAGATTTTTGCAAAAGAATGATTCAAAAAACTTAGTTTTAGTTTTCCACAGAAAGCATTTTGGATCTACCGATTTTCAAACTCGGTGATACCGAAGCAGTTTTGGAACCTAAACTAGTGAACTCGGTCAGACCGAGTCACAGTTCGGTGGCACCGAGACTGCTAGGGTTTCACAAAGTTCTAAAATCGGTCACACCGATTTGTAATTCTCGTCAGACCGAGACTTACTAGTGCAATGGCGTTAGCCAAATCAATGGGACCGAGTTTTTCAACTCGGTGGGTCCGAGATGGTTTCGGCGGAAACCTAACCCTAAATTTTAGAATCACATCTGTTCTAAGGATCGCATTGACTGGATAGAAATGTTTCAATCGTGGCAAGATGCATTATGAACACAATGTGCTGAGAATAGACGAGGATAGCACTAGTGATCGAGTTCATACCCTAGTTCGGCGGTGAACTCGCTACAGCGGCAACGGCGGAGAAGAATTCCGTTAACGGTGGCGGAGACCAGGGACAGGAGGCGGCTGGCGACGAAGTCGACGATCCGTAGACCTAGTAGGCAGAGCGAGCTATGCGCGGGCGAGGAGTTTGGAGAAAGTTTTCCAAAATTTGCCCGTGAGTATATATAGCCCGACACTGTCGGTGTGACCGAGTGGAACAACTCGGTGGCACCGAGATGCATAACTGTTAATCAGTTACAGCAACTCGGTGTGACCGAAAAGTTCAAATCGGTTGCACCGAGATTGAAAACCTAGATCGACTTAGTGATCTCGGTAGGACCGAAATGGAGGAATCGGTCAGACCGAAAATCACAAAGAAGTTTTGGAAGTTTAAGTCTATGACGAATCGGGGACTCCGAGTGCTCCTCACACAGAGTGGTTCGAATCTGACTTGATCAAATTTTGTGATGTAGCATGAATAGAGTTTGAGACGAGAAAAGCATAGATAGCTAGAGAAGGTTCTTAGGCATTCTTGTCCATCCACTTGGCCAAAAGAAAAGAACCAACAATCAAAACAACAAGTGGATGTCCTTGAATGAGTAAAATATGCAACCAACATGCTCACACAATAAAATGACAAATGAAATATGTGGCAAAGCATGCACAACCAATTCTAGCATCTATCAAACAATTGGCGATGACTAGGTCATCTATATATGAGTATATTGACTTAGGAGTCAAATGAGAACATTTGATCATAGGTCATACTCATCGTTTAAGCTCAAGTGGGGTTACCACTTTTACATAATGCATTGATGTGTTCACACCATTAGAGTTGCTTTGACTCAATTCTTAGAGTTAAGCTCCCCCTAGATGTGAGATCCCCCCTTTAGAGGGATGAACTAACCTTGGGTTTTGTCGATGATGACTTCATGTAGGTGTTGAAGATGTGGATGCTCAATGTTGATGTAGATCATTTGGAGCAATCCTTTGGAGTGAGTTGCACTTTCAATACCTACACGGGTTAGTCCCACAAGGAACAAACAAGAATATCCATAGACATAGAGTGATGCACACACAAGATGATGTCCATGAAACATTAGGTTACCTTGTCCCTTGCCTTACCAACATGAGGGTTTGTGACTCCTTGAACTAGTGCAAGATGTGGAAGTTGATTGCACTTGTCCTTGCCATAATGATATGAGTGAAGAATGTTGGCGGAGTCACCCTCAAGAACTCTCTAGTTCTTCTTCTTCGGGATCCACATCATCTTGATGGGAATCCTTGAGTGTAGTATTGTGCTTGATGAAGTAGAACTTGACGTAGTCTTGGGAACCCACTTGACCAAGGCCTTAGGTGCTTCTTCAAATGCATCAATCTCCTCTTGAAGCTTGTCCTTGCCTTTTCTTGTGGTCTTGTGGTGGAAGATCATCTTGTGCTTGTGTTCCCTTGAAGGAAGTAGGATCATACTTCTCTTGTTGAGGAACAAACTTCGTCTTGGGGTATTGATCTTCTTCCCACTCAACTCCATTGGCATTGAACTTTCGTTCAAAACCAACACCTTGATTCTTCCGGTGTCTTCCTTGCTTGCGTACAATTTCCTCGAATTGCTTACTCCCGGCAAGGCTCTTGTAAACACATTTCTCTATAATTCCCTTAAATAAGCTATTTTCTTGCTCAAGTGTAACTTGGCTAAGAGAATCATTAGTGGAATCAAGAGAACTACTTGAAGCAACAATATTGGATTTAGCATTATTATTGTTACTACTAGAGGAAATATCTTTCTTGTACTTGTTACTAGACTTGACTTGAGGCATGTAAGTAGATAGGAGTAAATGCTTGGCAATGTAAGAAGAACTTTTCTTACGAAGATCATCATTGATTGCTTTTAAGAACTCATGCTCTTGCTCAAGATTGAGCTTTTCAAAGCGTAACTTCTCATGAGCCCTTAAAAGTTCTCGATGATTTTCGAAGATAGTTTCATGAGACAACTTAAGAGTGTTTAGTTCTTTAGTTAGAAGCTCAATCTTCTCCTTATCATTGTCATTCGTTTTATCTTGATTGGCATGATTAATTGACGTTTCATCATAGTATTCATCACTAGAGTTGTCAACAAGTAAATCATCATCCACAAGCAAGTCATCTTCATCACTATTGAAATCAACATACTCAGGATGTGTTACCTTTGGACCTTTGGCCATGAAGCATCTTCCAATTCCTTCATTTGGTGAATCAAATATGTCGTAGGAGTTGATTGACACAAGTGCTAGACCGGCAACACCTTCATCTTGAGTATATTCGGAGTCGGAGTGATAGCTTCTCTCGGAGTGTTTGTCGGAGTCCGAGCCGGAAACCCATTCACCAACATGAGCTTGATGTCTTCGTTTTGTGTAGCTCCTTGATGACTTGTCCTTCCTTTCCGAATTTTTGCTTCTCCGTGAGGATCTTCGTTCATAACGATCATCTCTACTCCTCCTCTCTCTTGGTGGTGATTCTTCTCTTTTCCTTCTTCTTTTTGGAGAATCTTCTCTTCTTTTGTAGGGTGCCGTACACTCATTGGAATAGTGTCCAAGCCACCCACAATTGTAGCAATTGCACTCTCGACTAGAAGATCTTTTGTCATGGTAAGACCTTGACTTGGAGCTTCTTTCTTTGCTTCTACTCTTGTAGAATTTGTTGAAGTTCTTCACCATTAAGCTCAATTCTTCATTGAAGGTTTGTTTCTCACTTGATGATGCGGGGGCTTCACTTGAGGCTTTGTAAGCACCACTTGACTTGTTGTGAAGTTCCTCCTTATCCTTGAGTGACATCTCATGAGCAACAATCCTTCCAATGACTTCCGTTGGCTTGAGATCTTTGTAGTTTGGCATCATTTGGATCAATGTGCACACGGTATCATACTTTCCATCCAATGCTCTTAGGATCTTCTTGATGATGAATCTGTCGGTCATCTCTTTACTCCCTAAGCCGGCAATCTCATTTGTAATAAGAGCAAGCCTAGAGTACATTTCAGCGACACCTTCACCATCCTTCATTTTGAACTTGTCAAGCTGACTTTGGAGCACATCCAACTTGGATTCCTTGACGGATTCGGTACCTTCGTGCATATCAATCAAAGTGTCCCAAATTTTCTTTGCATTCTCAAGACGGTTGATTTTGTTGAATTCTTCGGGGCACAAACCATTGAAGATGATATCACAAGCTTGAGCGTTGTATTGCAGCATCTTCAATTCTTCCGCACTAGCTTCACGGTTCGGCTCTCTCCCATCAAAGAATTCACCTTGCAAACTGAGGGAGTCCCGGATTAGGGGGTGTCCGGATAGCCGGACTACCATCATCGGCCGAACTATCATCGGTCGGACTATCATCATCATCGACCGGACTCTAAGACTATGAAGATACAAGATTGAAGACTTCGTCCCGTGTCCGGATGGGACTTTCCTTGGCGTGGAAGGAAAGCTTGGCGATACGGATACGTAGATCTCCTACTATTGTAACCGACTCTATGTAACCCTAGCCCTCTCCGGTGTCTATATAAACCGGATGGCTCTAGTCCGTAGGACACAACAACAACAACAACCATTACAATCATACCATAGGCTAGCTTCTAGGGTTTAGCCTCCTTGATCTCGTGGTAGATCCACTCTTGTAAACATCCACAATATCAATATCAATCAAGCAGGACGTAGGGTTTTACCTCCATCAAGAGGGCCCGAACCTGGGTAAAACATCGTGTCCCTTGTCTCCTGTTACCATCCGCCTAGACGCACAGTTCGGGACCCCCTACCCGAGATCCGCCGGTTTTGACACCGACATTGGTGCTTTCATTGAGAGTTCCTCTGTGTCGTCACCGATAGGCTTGATGGCCTCTTCAATCGACAACGACGCAGTCCTGGGTGAGACTTTTCTCCCCGGACAGATCTTCGTATTCGGCGGCTTCGCACTGCGGGCCAACTCACTTGGCCATCTGGAGCAGATCGAAAGCTACGCCCCTGGCCGTCAGGTCAGGTTTGGAAGCCTAAACTTCACGGCCGATATCCGCGGGGACTTGATCTTCGATGGATCTGAGCCACAGCCGAGCGTGCCGCGCTGTCACGATGGGCACGACCTAACTCTGCCGCCGGACAGCACCTTGGAGGCCGCACACGAATCCGCTCCGACCCATAGTCCGGAGCCGATCGCTCAGATCGAGGACGGATGGCTGGACACCGCCTCGGGAGCTGCAACTTCTACGGCGATGGAGCCGAACACTTACCTTGTCCCGCATAAAGCTCATGACTCCGAGGTGCCGGACTCTCTGCCGGACTCCGAACCTCCTGCGCCCCTGCCAGTCGAATCCGACTGGGCGCCGATCATGGAATTCACCGCTGCGGACATCTTTCAGCACTCACCCTTCGGCGATATCTTAAATTCGCTGAAGCATCTCTCGCTATCCGGAGAGCCCTGGCCGAACTACGGCCAGGATGGTTGGGACGCGGACGACGAAGAAATTCAGAGCCCACCCACCACCCACTTCGTAGCCACCGTCGACGATCTAACCGACGTACTCGACTACGACTCCGAAGACATCGACGGTATGGACGACGATGCCGGAGACTATCAAGAACCAGTGCCTACAGGACACTGGAAGACCACCTCGTCATACGACATATATATGGTGGACACCCCAAAAGATGGGGACGGCGAAGAAGCAACGGAGGCCGATTCCTTAAAGAAACAGCCCAAGCGCCGACATCAGCGGCGCCGCTCTAAATCCCGCCACAGCAAGAATAGAGATTCCGGCACAGGAGATAATAACACCCCAGAAAGTGCCGAAGACAACCCCCTCCAGCACGATCCAGCGCAGGAGGAGGCAGAAGCAAGCCCTCACGAGAGGGCGGCAGACGAAGAGGTCGAGGATGATAATTACTTACCTCCCTCCGGAGACGAGGCAAGCCTCGACGACGACGAATTCGTCGTGCCTGAGGATCCCGTCGAACAAGAGCGTTTCAGACGCAGGCTAATGGCCACGGCAAACAGCCTAAAGAAAAAGCAGCAACAGCTTCAAGCTGATCAAGACCTACTGGCCGACAGATGGACCGAGGTCCTCGCGGCCGAAGAGTATGAACTCGAACGCCCCTCCAAAAGTTACCCAAAACGCAAGTTGCTCCCCCGACTAGAGGAGGAAGCGTACAAACCTGCATCACCAGCGCACAATACGGCAGACCGACCACCTCGTGGCCGCGACAGAGAGGCGTGCAAGCCCTCCACCAAAACCGTACCCCGGCATCGCTCAAAAAGCATGAAGCCACGGGGGAACGCGCCGGACTTGCGGGATATATTGGAGGACAAGGCAAGACAATCCAGATCTATCTATGGATCACGTGGGCGCCCCAAGACCCACGACGAATACCGTCGCGCCGGATACAACTACTCCGGCCGGGCCGAACACAGCAGACAACGCTCTCTCGAGCTACGTCGCGATATTGCTCAATACAGAGGCGCCGCGCACCCACTATGCTTCACTGACGAAGTAATGGATCATCAAATCCCTGAAGGGTTTAAACCCGTTAATATCGAATCCTACGATGGCACAACAGACCCCGCGGTTTGGATTGAGGATTATCTCCTCCATATACATATGGCCCGCGGCGACGATCTTCACGCCATCAAATATCTCCCGCTCAAGCTTAAAGGACCAGCTCGGCATTGGCTTAACAGCCTGCCCGCAGAGTCAATTGGATGCTGGGAAGACCTGGAAGCCGCATTCCTCGACAACTTCCAGGGCACGTATGTGCGACCACCGGACGCAGATGACCTAAGCCACATAATCCAGCAGCCAGACGAATCGGCCAGGCAATTCTGGACACGGTTCTTAACAAAGAAAAATCAAATCGTCGACTGTCCGGATGCAGAGGCCCTCGCTGCCTTCAAACATAACATCCGCGACGAGTGGCTGGCCCGGCACCTAGGACAGGAAAAGCCGAAATCCATGGCAGCCCTCACATCACTCATGACCCGCTTCTGTGCGGGAGAGGATAGCTGGCTAGCTCGCAGCAACAACCTCAGCAAAAACGCTGGCAGTCCGGATACCAAGGACCGCAATGGCAGGTCGCGTCGAAACAAAAACAAACGCCGCATTAACGGCGACAGCAATGAGGATACGGCAGTCAACGCCGGATTCCGAGGCTCCAAGCCCGGTCAACGGAAGAAGCCATTCAAAAGAACCACTCCGGGCCCGTCCAATTTGGACCGAATACTCGACCGCTCCTGTCAAATACATGGAACCCCCGAAAAGCCAGCTAACCACACCAACAGAGATTGTTGGGTATTCAAGCAGGCAGGCAAATTAATCGCCGAAAACAATGACAAGGGGCTACACAGCGATGACGAGGAAGAGACCCGGCCGCCGAACAACAGAGGACAAAAGGGATTCCCCCCTCAAGTTCGGACGGTAAACATGATATACGCAACGCATATACCCAAGAGGGAGCGGAAGCGTGCACTAAGGGACGTATACGCGATGGAGCCAGTCGCCCCAAAATTCAACCCATGGTCCTCTTGCCCGATCACTTTCGATCGAAGAGACCATCCGACCAGTATCCGCCATGGCGGATTCGCCGCATTGGTTTTAGACCCAATCGTCGATGGATTTCACCTCACGAGAGTCCTGATGGACGGCGGCAGTAGCCTGAACCTGCTTTATCAGGATACAGTGCGCAAGATGGGCATAGACCCTTCAAGGATTAAACCTACAAAGACAACCTTCAAAGGCGTCATACCAGGTGTCGAGGCCAGTTGTACAGGCTCAGTTACACTGGAAGTGGTCTTCGGATCCCCGGATAATTTCCGAAGCGAGGAGTTAATCTTCGACATAGTCCCATTCCGCAGTGGCTATCACGCTCTGCTCGGACGAACCGCGTTCGCAAAATTCAACGCGGTGCCGCATTATGCATACCTTAAGCTCAAGATGCCAGGCCCTCGTGGAGTCATCACGGTCAATGGAAACACGGAACGCTCCCTCCGAACGGAGGAACATACAGCGGCTCTCGCGGCAGAAGTACAGAGCAGCCTTTTAAGGCAATTTTCGAGTCCGGCCGTTAAACGACCGGACACGGCCAAACGCGCCCGGAGCAACATCAACCAAGACCACCTGGCACGTTCCGAGCACGCGTAGCAATGCGGCCTCAACCCCAGCCCTCGCACAATTGTAAGACAAACTCTCCGCGTACATAATTACGCCCTGGAGATACCATGGGCATAGGGGGAGAGGCACAACCACAACAGACCCAGAGTGCGGTTCGACCACACCAGGGGCTCCCAAGTGTGTCGCTCTTTTTATCTTTTATTTCTCTCTTTTTTATACAGAACTCTGTCCGGCGGCGAACCTGCCGAACTCATGATGCAACAGCCAGGGAGGGACAAAGGCTGCGACGAACACTCAGGTGGTCTCCATTACGAGCATTAAATTTGTTAAATACACCATTCCGCGGCCTACCCCTGGAGGGAGACGCCTTTAATTCGTCCAATCCCTTGCTTTCCGCACTATTTGTATCATTCCGCACTCATAGCAGATCTTCTCGAATAAAATGCAGCACTTTTTGCCCATAATTGCATTACCTTATATATATATGTTCATTTACGACATGTTGCATCCGTACATTTTGGTACGGCCAAATACACCAGGGGCTTATGTTCCCCGCATTATGGTGTGATAAAGTCCGCACACTTTCACAAGTGCGGCACCCCGAACTTATAGCATTATATGAATCGGCTCCGAATCATGTCTTGGGTCAATAGTTGGGTTTGCCCGGCTCCCATGTTTGGCACCTTACGTTCCGTTCTATCGGCTAAGGTAGCACTGGGAGAACCACTGCGATTGCGCCCCGGTTGAGCCGGGTTAACGCCTCAGTGGAGAAAGCTAAAACTGACTGTCATGATAAGGCGAGAGACTGGTCGCTGTTCGAGAGGTCTTTTCGGGTCCTTAAAGACCTACGCCGCTTCGAGCGAAGTACCGGATAATGTCCGACGAAGGCGTGGATAGCGCCCCGAATTCGGTCTTCCGAATACTAGGGGCTTCGCCGAAATTTAAAATTATAGAATTCTATGGCTAAGTGAGAGTGTTCAAGCACTATAAGTCCGGTTGCCTTGTTCGTTGTGTTGAGCGCCTCCCTAGATGGACCCAAAAATGGGAACAAGAGTGCTCAAGTTTATCCCGAACACCCCAGCACTCGTGGCATGGGGGCTGAAGCCGACGACTTGCCATCTCTCAGATTTAATAAACGGCCGCACAGAAGGTAATATTTTAAATTAACAAGCGTTGCTTAGCGCATATGAACAAAGTTTTCAGCGCACAGGATAACACATTGCGAATTTACTCAATAATTACATCCCTGGGGCACTCATCCGCAATCTTGCGGGCACCCTTCAGGACAGTCTTATAGTACATCTCGGGCGTACGATATTCCTTGCCCGCTGGTGGCGCGTCAGTGATTAGCTTCTCCGCATCCAGCTTGCCCCAATGCACCTTTGCGCGGGCAAGGGCCCGACGAGCACCTTCAATACAGGCGGAGCGCTTGATAACCTCCACCCAGGGGCACGCATCCACCAACCGTCGCACGAGGCCGAAGTAGCTCCCAGGCATGGCCTCTCCAGGCCACAGCCGGACTATGAGGCCCTTCATGGCCTGCTCGGCCACCTTGTGGAGCTCGACCAGCTGCTTCAGCTGGTCGCTAGGGGGCACCGGATGGCCGGCCTCAGCATACTGAGACCAGAAGACCTTCTCCGTTGAGCTCCCCTCCTCGGCTCGGTAGAATGCGGCGGCATCAGACACGCTGCGAGGCAGATCTGCAAACGCCCCTGGAGAGCTCCGAATTCGGGTAAGTAACACGTAATTTACATTCACATGCTTGCTTTGCATGAAAAATGCCTTACCCGCCGCTATCTTCCTCACCAACTCAATCTCCTGAAGGGACTTATGGGCATCGGCCTTGGCAGTTTTGGCACTTTCGAGAGCCGAGGCAAGCTCGGACTCTCGAGTCTTTGAGTCACGCTCCAAACTCTCATGCTTTTCCATGAGAGCCTGGAGCTCTTGCCGAACCACCGCCACCCGCGCCTCCTGCTTTTCTCGCTCTGCCCGTTCCGCGGCCGCATTGCGTTCGGCCGCGGACACGGCCTCCTTCAGGGTCGCCACCTCGTTCGTGGCCCCTGCAGTACCCATGTTATCCTTGTTATTTTTTGTTGCAACCTAAATCCTTTTCTGTAAGGTACAAGTTCAAAGTGGTGTTACTCACCTTCTTTGTCCTGGAGCTGCTTCTTGGCGCGGCCGAGCTCTTGCTCGGACCGCTCGAGCTCCTGCTTCAAAGCACCGACCTCCGCAGTCAGTGCGGCAGAGGTCAGCAGCGCAGCCTGCAACCCATATTGACATAATTTTTTAGCAACCCTGCGTATATCTTCTTTTTTTCAGATCCTCAGTCCGGCTTTTCTTTCCGAACACCGAACCGAGCATCAGGGGCTACTGTCTATGCGGTATTACATTGCATATTTTTAACTTCTTACCTCAAAGCCTGATAGAAGGCTACTGCAGGCTTCGGTCAGCCCGCTCTTGGCAAGCTGTACCTTCTGAATCACCGCACTCATAATAGTGCGGTGTTCTTCCTCGATGGAAGCGCTCTGCAGCGCCTCCAACAAATTGTCCGGCGCCTCCGGTTGGACGGAAGCTGCCGGCGTCACGGTCTTGCCCTTCGTGCGAAGGGGCCGCCGGCCGGACTCCGGAACCACTGCGGGTTCTGATGTGGAGTCCGGCGCAAAGTCCGGGAGGCCGCCTTGTGGCGCCTCCGGAGCCTCCCCCTGATGGGTCCCTTCTTGGGATCCCACCTCGGCGTCCTCGGTGTCGCGAGGGGTGGAGGCGGTCGGGATGGAGTCTACATCCGACGGAGCCAACGACCCGCTCGATGAAGCGGGGAGATCATCATTGGCCGGACTACAGGCAGCATGCGGCATCAGAATGACACTATGTGACGCAGAAAAAGAAATTATAAATCATTCAGGAATCCGGATACTTACGATCTCGCCGGAGGCCTGGCCCTTGAAGGCCATTCTTCCTCGCCAACGTTGATGTTGGCGGAGCTGTCCGGGGGAATAGTCCTTCCCCTCTTGGACCCTTCGGCCTCCCCTGTTGGGGAAGCCTTCCTCTTCCTCTCTCCCTCCTCTGGGAGAGAGTCCTCTTTCTCCTCCTCGTTTTTGGGGGAGGAGTCCGCCCCGGAGTCGTCGGACACCTGAAAACGGGAACTCTTTCGAGCACCCGTGGCCTCCTTCTTGGCCTTCTTCTCCGGCACCACGTGCGGTGCCGGAACCAGCAGCCTCGCTAGATGGGCGTCTACTGGGTTTTCTGGCATAGGAGCCGGGCAGATAATCTGCTCCGCCTTCCTCGTCCAGTCCTGTCAAAGGAAAAGGGGAAATCAAAACCCGCATAGAGTCAAACTATGAAAAGCAAGTGTCCCGTAAAGGGGTAGAATCACTTACCTCGTCGGCTTGACGCTGCGAGCGAAATCCGCGATCTTCAGTCGCGGATGCGGGGGCTTCGGCGCCCTTAAACAGAACCCTCCAGGCGCCTTCGTTCGTCGTGTCGAAGAGCCCGCTCAGCGCCTGGTGCTGCTCCGGATTAAACTCCCACAGATTGAATGCCCGCTCCTGGCATGGGAGAATCCGGCGGATGAGCATGACTTGGACCATGTTAACCAGCCTGAGCTTCTTCACCAGCTTCTGGATACAGGCTTGGAGTCCTGTCAGCTCCTCCGAACTACCCCACAGCAAGCCTTTCTCTTTCCAGGAGGTGAGCTGCGTGGGGATACCAGATCTAAACTCGGGGGCCACCGCCCACGTAGGGTCGCGCGGCTCGGTGATATAGAACCACCCCGATTGCCACCCCTTGACGGATTCCATGAAGGCCCCTTCGAACCAAAGGACGTTGGGCATCTTGCCCAACATGGCGCTTCCGCACTCCGCTTGAGTGCCCTTCACTACCTTCGGCTTGACATTGAAGGTCTTGAGCCACAAGCCGAAGTGGGGCTGGATGCAGAGGAAGGCCTCGCACACGATGATAAACGCCGAGATGTTGAGGATGAAGTTCGGCGCCAGATCATGGAAATCCAGGCCGTAGTAGAACATGAGCCCCCGGACAAAGGGGAGTGAAAGTGGGAAAAGCCCTCTCATGGGGCCTGGGGGTGGGGATGAGCTGCCCCTCGTCGGGCAGCCGGTGCGCAATGTCGCCGGACAGGTAGCCAGCGCTGCGCAGTCTTTCAACGTGCTCCTCCGTAACGGAGGAGGTCATCCACTTGCCTCCCGCTCCAGACATTACTGGGGAAGGTTGAGACGAGATGTGCAGGCTTGGGCGCTGGAGCTCGAGTGCACGGAGATGGATAAGCAAAGGAGGAAGAAGGCATAGGTGAAAAGGTGAATCCTTATCCCTTATATGGGCGGGCGAAGTCTACACGTCCCCCACCGTCCTGGTAAAACTCGCTTATCCCCCAAGCGTCACCATCAATGGCGTGGTTGGGTTACCCACGTCCATATTGATGAGAATCCCGGATTAAGGGGGAACACGATCTCTGCTTCGACAAGACGTGCCAAGGAAACCGCTTCGCTAAATGCGCTGAGGTGGTAGAGTAAAAAACGATTCAAGTAATGGCTTGGTAGTGGCGTGACGTCATGCCGCAAAAAACGTCAGCAGATTGAACTTGTGTATATATTATTCTCTCTACGGTGGAATGTGGAATTTATTTTGCAGAGTCGGACACTATCCTGGTGTTCACAATCTTCTATCATTCGGAGGAGGAACCCGCCTTGCAATGCCAAGCAATATACGCGCCGGACTTATCGTCATTGAAGCCTGGTTCAGGGGCTACTGAGGGAGTCCCGGATTAGGGGGTGTCCGGATAGCCGGACTACCATCATCGGCCGAACTATCATCGGCCGGACTATCATCATCATCGACCGGACTCCAAGACTATGAAGATACAAGATTGAAGACTTCGTCCCGTGTCCGGATGGGACTTTCCTTGGCGTGGAAGGCAAGCTTGGCGATACGGATACGTAGATCTCCTACTATTGTAACCGACTCTACGTAACCCTAGCCCTCTCCGGTGTCTATATAAACCGGATGGCTCTAGTCCGTAGGACACAACAACAACAACAACCATTACAATCATACCATAGGCTAGCTTCTAGGGTTTAGCCTCCTTGATCTCGTGGTAGATCCACTCTTGTAAACATCCATAATATCAATATCAATCAAGCAGGACGTAGGGTTTTACCTCCATCAAGAGGGCCCGAACCTGGGTAAAACATCGTGTCCCTTGTCTCCTGTTACCATCCGCCTAGACGCACAGTTCGGGACCCCCTACCCGAGATCCGCCGGTTTTGACACCGACACAAACCAATACAAATAATAGCCCAAACGGCGGGGTTATGTCCGAGAATATGCATTTTCATCTTATGCTTCCAACTAGCAAAATTAGTACCATCAAAGTAAGGACCTCTATGGTGATAATTTCCCTCGCTAGACGCCATACTCTCCTAGGTTGTGAAACCAAGGCTATGACCACCAAAAGCTATGGAAATCAAAGCAAATGGAAACCAAAGATCTGATACCACTTGTAGGACCTTGAAGTATGTCTAGAGGGGGGGTGATTAGACTACTTGACCAATTAAAAACTTAACCGTTTCCCAATTTTAGAGTTTGGCAGATTTTAGCAATCTTAGGACAAGTCAAGCAATCATCACACAATTCAATCAAGCATGCAAAGAGTATATAGGCAGCAGAAATTAAAGCATGCAACTTGCAAGAAAGTAAAGGGAAGGGTTTGGAGGATTCAAACGCAGTTGGAGACACGGATGTTTTTGGCGTAGTTCCGATAGGTGGTGCTATCGTACATCCACGTTGATGGAGACTTCAACCCACGAAGGGTAATGGTTGCGCGAGTCCACGGAGGGCTCCACCCAAGAAGGGTCCACGAAGAAGCAACCTTGTCTATCCCACCATGGCTGTCGCCCACGAAGGACTTGACTCACTAGCGGTAGATCTTCACGAAGTAGGCGATCTCCTTGCCCTTACAAACTCCTTGGTTCAACTCCACAATCTTGTCGGAGGCTCCCAAGTGACACCTAGCCAATCTAGGAGACACCACTCTCCAAGAAGTAACAAATGGTGCGTTGATGATGAACTCCTTGCTCTTGTGCTTCAAATGATAGTCTCCCCAACACTCAACTCT
The DNA here is from genome assembly GCF_018294505.1 of Triticum aestivum. Classification (NCBI taxonomy): domain Eukaryota; kingdom Viridiplantae; phylum Streptophyta; class Magnoliopsida; order Poales; family Poaceae; genus Triticum; species Triticum aestivum. Next base: position 538,641,640 of record NC_057798.1, read on the forward strand.
CTCTCATAGGATTTGGATCTGGTGGAAAGAAGATTTGAGTGGAAAGAAACTTGGGGAAGGCTAAAGATCAAGATTCATATGGTAGGAATGGAATATCTTGGCCTCAACACATGAGTAGGTGGTTCTTTCTCAGAAATGGTAAGTTGGAAGTGTAGGTTTAGTCTGATGGCTCTCTCCAAGAATGGAGAGGAGGTGGAGGGGTATATATAGCCTCCACACAAAATCTAACCGTTACACACAATTTACCGAGCTCGGTGGGACCGATTCAACAGACTCGGTTAGACCGATTTAGTAAACCTAGTGACCGTTAGTGATTTTCGATGGGACTGACATGCAACTCGGTGAGACCGATTCGGTTAGGGTTAGGGCGTAACGTAATCTCGGTAAGACCGATTATGCAAACTCGGTGAGACCGATTTTGGTAATAAGCTTTCCAGAGAGTTGGTTACGTAAACTCGGTGGGACCGATTTGCTCTTTTCGGTGAGACCAAAATGTTACAAAAGGGAAACAGAGAGTTCACATTGCAATCTCGGTGGGACCGATCGCTCACTTCGGTTTGCTCGAAACATTACGAAGGGAAACAGAGAGATTACAATCCCATCTCGGTGAGACCGTGATCCCTATCGGTAAGACCGATTTTCCTAGGTTTTGTGGCAGTGGCTAAGACATCCAAACTCGATGGCGCCGGATAGGAAGAATCGGTGTGACCGATTTTGGCTTTGGGTTTAGGTCATTTGTGGATGTGAGAAAGTAGCTGAGGGTTTTGGAGCATATCACTAAGCACATGAAGCAAGAGGCTCATTAAGCAACACCTCATCCCTCCTTGATAGTATTGGCTTTTCCTATAGACTCAATGTGATCTTGGATCACTAAAATATAAAATGAAGAGTCTTGAGCTAATGAGCTTGAGCCAATCCTTTGTCCTTAGTATTTTGAGGGATCCACTTTCATCATCCATGCCATGCCATTCATTGAGCTTTCCTGAAATATATGTCTTGGAATAGCATTAGCTCAATGAGCTATATGTTGTTATGAATTACCAAAACCACCTAGGGATAGTTGCACTTTCACATAAACACTTAGGTTAACTTGACGAGCCTAGCATGTACAGACATGGCCTCGGAACACAAGAGACCGAAAGGTCAAACATGAGTCGTATGGAAGATACGATCAACATGGAGATGTTCATCGATGATGACTAGTCCGTCTCACATGATGATCGAACATGGCCTAGTCGACTTGGATCATGTATCACTTAGATGACTAGAGGGATGTCTAATCTGAGTGGGAGTTCATTAAATAATTTGATTAGATGAACTTAATTATCGTGAACTTAGTCTAAAATCTTTACAATATGTCTTGTAGATCAAATGGCCCACGTTACCCTCAACTTCAACGCGTTCCTAGAGAAAACCAAGCTGAAAGATGATGGCGGCAACTATACGGACTGGGTCCAGAACCTGAGGATCATCCTCGTAGCTGCAAAGAAAGATTATGTCTTAGAAGCACCGCTAGGTGAAGCTCCCATCCCAGAGAACCAAGACGTTATGAATGCTTGGCAGTCTTCTGCTAATGTTTACTCCCTCGTTCAGTGCGGCATGCTTTACAGCTTAGAACCGGGGCTCCAAAAGTATTTTGAGCAACACGGAGCATATGAGATGTTCGAAGAGCTGAAAATGGTTTCCCAAGCTCATGCCCGGGTCAAGAGATATGAAGTCTCCGACAAGTTCTTCAGTTGTAAGATGGAGTAAAATAGTTCTTTCAGTGAGCACATACTCAAAATGTCTGGGTTGCACAACCGCTTGACTCAACTGGGAGTTAATCTCCCGGATGACGCGGTTATTGACAGAATCCTTCAGTCGCTTCCACCGAGCTACAAGAGCTTTGTAATGAACTTCAATATGCAGGGGATGGAAAAGACCATTCCTGAGGTATATTCAATGCTGAAATCAGCGGACGTAGAGATCGAGAAGGAACATCAAGTGTCGATGGTGAATAAAACCACTAAGTTCAAGAAAGGCAAGGGTAAGAAGAACTTCAAGAAGGACGGCAAGGGAGTTGCTGCGCCCGGTAAGCCAGTTGCCGGGAAGAAGTCAAAGAATGGACCCAAGCTTGAAACTGAGTGCTTTTATTGCAAGGGAAGCGGACACTGGAAGCGGAACTGCCCCAAATACTTAGCGGACAAGAAGGCCGGCAACACTAAAGGTATATGTGATATACATGTAATTGATGTGTACCTTACCAGTACTCGTAGTAGCTCCTGGGTATTTGATACTGGTGTTGTTGCTCATATTTGTAACTCAAAGCAGGAGCTGCAGAATAAGCGGAGACTAGCGAAGGACGAGGTGACGATGCGCGTCGGGAATGGTTCCAAGGTCGATGTGATCGTGGTTGGCACGCTACCTCTACATTTACCTACGGGATTAATTTTAAACCTCAATAATTGTTATTTAGTACCAGCTTTGAGCATGAACATTGTATCTGGATCTCGTTTAATACGAGATGGCTACTCATTTATATCCGAGAATAATGGTTGTTCTATTTATATGAGAGATATGTTTTATCGTCATGCCCTGATGGTCAATGGTTTATTCTTAATGAATCTCGAACGTGATGTTACACATATTCATAGTGTGAATACCATAAGATGTTAGGTTGATAACGATAGTCCCACATACTTGTGGCACTGCCGCCTTGGTCACATTGGTGTCAAGCGCATGAAGAAGCTCCATGCTGATGGACTTTTAGAGTCTCTCGATTATGAATCATTTGACACATGCGAGCCATGCCTCATGGGCAAAATGACCAAGACTCCGTTCTCCGGAACAATGGAGTGAGCAACCAACTTATTGGGAATCATACATACTGATGTGTGCGGTCCAATGAGCGTTGAGGCTCGCGGAGGATATCATTATGTTCTCACTCTCACTGATGACTTGAGTAGATATGGGTATGTCTACTTGATGAAACACAAGTCTGAGACCTTTGAAAAGTTCAAGAAATTTCAGAATGAGGTAGAGAATCAACGTGACCGAAAGATAAAGTTCCTACGATCAGATCATGGAGGAGAATATTTAAGTCACGAATTTGGTATGCACTTAAGGAAATGTAGAATCGTTTCACAACTCATGCCGCCTGGAACACCTCAGCGTAACAGTGTGTCCGAACATCGCAATCGCACTTTATTGGATATGGTGCGATCTATGATGTCTCTTACCGATTTACCGCTATCTTTTTGGGGATACGCTCTAGAGACAGCTACATTCACTTTAAATAGGGCACCGTCTAAATCCGTTGAGATGACACCGTATGAATTATGGTTTGGGAAGAAACCTAAGCTGTCGTTTCTAAAAGCTTGGGGATGCGATGCTTATGTCAAGAAACTTCAACCTGAAAAGCTCGAACCCAAGTCAGAAAAATGCGTCTTCATAGGATACCCTAAGGAAACCATTGGGTGTACCTTCTACCTCAGATCCGAAGGCAAGATCTTTGTTGCCAAGAACGGGTCCTTTCTGGAGAAAGAGTTTCTCTCGAGAGAAGTAAGTGGGAGGAAAGTGGAACTTGATGAAGTACTACCTCTTGAACCAGTGAGTAGCGCAGCTCAGGAAGATGTTCCTGTGGTGCCAGCACCAACTGAAGAGGAAGTTAATGATGATGATCAAGGTACTTCGGATCAAGTTACTACTGAACTTCGTAGGTCCACGAGGACACGTTCCACACCAGAGTGGTATGGCAACCCTGTCCTGGAAATCATGTTGTTAGACAACGGTGAACCTTCGAACTATGAAGAAGCGATGGCAGGCCCAGATTCCAACAAATGGCTTGAAGCCATGCAATCCGAGATAGGATCCATGTATGAAAATGAAGTATGGACTTTGACAGACTTGCCTGATGATCGGCGAGCGATAGAAAACAAATGGATCTTTAAGAAGAAGACGGACGCGTATGGTAATGTTACCATCTATAAAGCTCGACTTGTCGCTCAGGGTTATCGACAAGTTCAAGGGGTTGACTACGATGAGACATTCTCTCCCATAGCGAAGCTAAAGTCCGTCCGAATCATGTTAGCAATTGCCGCATACTATGATTATGAGATATGGCAAATGGACGTCAAAATGGCATTCCTTAACGGCCACCTTAAGGAAGAACTGTATATGATGCAGCCGGAAGGTTTTGTCGACCCTGAGAATGCTAACAAGGTGTGCAAACTCCAGCGATCCATTTATGGGCTGGTGCAAGCATCTCGGAGTTGGAACATTCGCTTTGATGAGATGATCAAAGCGTTTGGGTTTATGCAGACTTATGGAGAAGCCTGCGTTTACAAGAAAGTGAGTGGGAGCTCTGTAGCATTTCTCATATTATATGTAGATGACATAATTTTGATGGTAAATGATATAGAACTTTTGGACAGCATTAAGGCCTACTTGAATAAGTGTTTTTAAATGAAGGACCTTGGAGAAACTGCTTACATACTAGGCATCAAGATCTATAGGGATAGATCAAGACGCCTCATAGGTCTTTCGCAAAGCACATACCTTGATAATATATTGAAGAAGTTCAATATGGATCAGTCTAAGAAGGGGTTCTTGCCTGTGTTGCAAGGTGTGAAAATGAGCTCAGCTCAATGCCCAACCACGGCAGAAGGTATAGAAGAGATGAGTGTCATCCCCTATGCCTCAGCCATAGGGTCTATTATGTATGCCATGTTGTGTACAAGACCTGATGTAAGCCTTGCCGTAAGTTTGGTAGGAAAGTACCAAAGTAATCCCGGCAAGGAACACTGGACAGCGGTCAAGAATATCCTAAAGTACCTAAAGAGGACTAAGGATATGTTTCTCGTTTTTGGAGGTGACGAAGAGCTCGTTGTAAAGGGTTACGTCGATGCTAGCTTCGACACAGATCTGGATGACTCTAAGTCACAAACCGGATACGTGTATATTTTGAATGGTGGGGAAGTTGCAAGCAAAGCATCATGGTGGGATCTACATGTGAAGCAGAGTACATGGCAGCCTTGGAGGCAGCGCATGAAGCAATCTGGGTAAAGGAGTTCATCACCGACCTAGGAGTCATACCCAATGCGTCGGGGCCGATCAAACTCTTCTATGACAACACTGGAGCTATTGCACTTGCCAAGAAGCCCAGGTTTCACAAGAAGACCAGGCACATCAAGCGTCGCTTCAACTCCATTCGTGAAAATGTTCAAGATGGAGACATAGATATTTGTAAAGTACATACGGACCTGAATTTAGCAGATCCGTTGACTAAACCTCTCCCTGGAGCAAAACATGATCAACACCAGAATTCCATGGGTGTTCGATTCATCACAATGTAACTAGATTATTGAACTCTAGTGCAAGTGGGAGACTGTTGGAAATATGCCCTAGAGGCAATAATAAAATGGTTATTATTATATTTCTTTGTTCATGATAATTGTTTGTTATTCATGCTATAATTGTGTTAACGGAAATTGTAATACACGTGTGAATACATAGACCACAACATGTCCCTAGTGAGCCTCTAGTTGACTAGCTCGTTGATCAACAGATAGTCATGGTTTCCTGACTATGGGCATTGGATGTCATTGATAATGGGATCACATCATTAGGAGAATGATGTGATGGACAAGACCCAATCCTAAGCATAGCCCAAAGATCGTGTAGTTCGTTTAGCTAGAGCTTTTCCAAATGTCAAGTATCATTTCCTTAGACCATGAGATTGTGCAACTCCCGGATACCGTACGAGTGCTTTGGGTGTGCCAAACGTCACAACGTAACTGGGTGATTATAAAGGTGCACTACGGGTATCTCCGAAAGTGTCTGTTGGGTTGGCACGAATCGAAACTGGGATTTGTCACTCCGTATGATGGAGAGGTATCTCTGGGCCCACTCGGTAATGCATCATCATAATGAGCTCAATGTGACCAAGTGTCTGGTCACGGGATCATGCATTACGGTACGAGTAAAGTTACTTGCCGGTAACGAGATTAAACGAGGTATTGGGATACCGATGATCAAATCTCGGGCATGTAACGTACCGATTGACAAAGGGAATTGTATACGGGATTGATTGAATCCTCGACATCGTGGTTCATCCGATGAGATCATCGACGAGCATGTGGGGAGCCAACATGGGTATCCAGATCCCGTTGTTGGTTATTCACCGGAGAGGCGTCTCGGTCATGTCTGCATGTCTCCCGAACCCGTAGGGTCTACACACTTAAGGTTCGGTGACGCTAGGGTTGTAGAGATATGAGTATGCAGCAAACCGAAAGTAGTTCGGAGTCCCGAATGAGATCCCGAATGTCACGAGGAGTTTCGGAATGGTCCGGAGGTAAAGAATTATATATAGGAAGTCAGGTTTCGGCCATCGGGAAAGTTTCGGGGGTCACTGGTATTGTACCGGGACCACCGGAAGGGTCCCGGGGGTCCACCGGGTGGGGCCACCTATCCCGGAGGGCCCCATGGGCTGAATTGGGAGGGGAACCAGCCCCTGGTGGGCTGGTGCACCCCCCCTTGGGCCCTCCTGCGCCTAGGGTTGGGAAACCCTAGGGGTGGGGGCGCCTCCACCTGGCTTGGGGGGCAAGTTTCCCCCCTGGCCGCCGCCCCCCGCCCCCTGGAGATCCCATCTCCTAGGGACTCCCCCCCCTAGCCGCACCCATGCTCTTGGCGCCTCCCTCTCCCCTTGCTACACCTCTCCCTCTCACAGAAGCTTGGCGAAGCCCTGTCGAGATCGCTGCTGCATCCACCACCACGTCGTCATGCTGCTGGATCTTCATCAACCTCTCCTTCCCCCTTGCTGGATCAAGAAGGAGGAGACGTCTTCCTCAACCGTACGTGTGTTGAATGCGGAGGTGCCGTCCGTTCGGCGCTAGGATCTCCGGTGATTTGGATCACGACGAGTACGACTCCCTCAACCCCGTTCTCTTGAACGCTTCCGCTTGCGATCTACAAGGGTATGTAGATGCACTGCTCTCTCTTGTTGCTATATGAACTCATAGATTGATCTTGGTGAAAGCGTAGAAATTTTTTATTTTCTGCAACGTTCCCCAACAGACCAGACTCCAAAACTGCATCAAGAGCATGAAGGACAAGAACATCAAGCTTGTCAACGTGATCCAGGTCATGCTCGTTCGCCGGAT